>NC_090388.1:60530801-60653301 GCF_036365525.1 Heterodontus francisci
TGAAGCAACTAAAGATAGTTGGGCCCAGGGCACTATGCTGAGGAACTCCTGCAGTGATGTCCTGGGACTGAGATGAATGACCTCCAACAACCACAGCCATCTTCCTTTTGTACTAGGTATGACTCCAACGGGCAGAGAGTTTCCCCTCTGATTCCCATTGACTCTAGTTTTGCTAGGGCTCCTTGATGCCATACTCCGTCAAATGCTGCTTTGGTGTCAAGGGCAGACACTCACCTCACTTCTGGAGTTCAGCTCTTCTGTCCATGTTTGGACCAAGGTTGTAATGAGGTCAGGAGCTGAGTGGCCCTGGCAGAACCCAAACTGAGTGTCAGTGAGCAGGTTATTGCTGAGCAAGTGTTGCTTGATATCATTGTTGACAATACCTTCCATCACTTTGCGGATGATTGGGAATAGACTGATTAGGGTAGTAATTGGCTGGGTTGGCCTTGTCCTGCCTTTTGCGCACAGGACATACCTGGGCAATTTTTCACATTGCTGGGTAGATGCCAGTGTTGTAGCTGTACTGAAACAGCTTGGCTAGGGGTGCGGCTAGTTATGGAACACAAGTCTTCAGTACTATTGCTGGAATGTTGTCACGGCCCATAGCCTTTGCAGTATCCAGTGCCATCAGCCATTTCTTGATATCACGTGATGTGAATCAGATTGGCTGAAGACTGGCATCTGTGATGCTGGGGACTTCAGGAGCAGGCTGCGATTGATCATCCACTCTGCACTTTTGGCTGAAGATTGTTGCAAATGCTTCAGGCTTGTCTTTTGCACTGATATGCTGGGCTGCCCCATCATAGAAGATGGGGATATTTGTGGAGCCGCCTCCTCCTCTTGTTGTTTAATTGTCCACCACCATTCATGACTGGATGTGGCAGGACTGCAGAGCTTAGATCAGATCCGTTGGTTGTGGGATCGCTTAGCCGTGTCTATGGCATGCTGCTTCAGCTGTTTAGCATGAAAGTAGTCCTGTGTTGTAGCTTCACCAGGCTGATGCCTCATTTTGAGGTATGCCTGGTACTGCTCCTGGCATACCCTCCTGCACTCTTCATTGAACTAGGGTTGGTCTCCTGGCTTGATGGCAATGGTAGAGTGAGGTTTATGCCAGGCCATGAGGTTACAGATTGTGGTTGAGTACAATTCTGCTGCTGCTGATGGCCCACAGCACCTCATGGATGCCCAGTTTGACATTGATATATCTGTTCAAAATCTATCCCATTTAGCACAGTAGTAGTGCCACACAACACGTTGGAGGGTATCCTCAATGTGAAGGCGGGACTTCGTCACCACAAGTGTTAAAGTGAAATTGACTAAAATGAACGACTCAATGCTCAGGTCTGTTCCAATTGTCAAAAGTTTTATTTTACACTGGTGGGGAGTAAGACGCTGGGCTTACCTTGTGCTTCTCCACTGAACAAAGGAAAATCCACAACAGATATACAGTTACTCAGCCCATCTCGGCTGGACATAATCCAATCATAACGGTTATTTATTACATACATTACATTCATTACCAATAAAATTCTTAATTATGCATCATGTAGTTGTGGGAATAGCTCCTGGTACGCCCCTGACCATCTCAGCCCGGGTGCGGTAGGTGGTAATCAGCAGGAGGTTTCCTTGCCCATGTTTGACCTGATGCCATGAGACTTCATGGGGTCTGGAGTCAATGGTGAGGATTCCCAGGACAACCCCTTCCCGACTGTATACCATTGTGCTGCCACCTCTTGTGGGTCTTTCCTGCTGGTGGGACAGGACATGCCCAGGGATGGTAATGGTGGTGTCTGGGACATTGTCTGCAAGGTATGATAGTGTGAATATGACTGTCAGGCTGTTGCTTGACTCGACTGTGGGACAGCTTTTTGGCACAAGCCCCCAGATGTTAGTAAGAAGGATTTTGCAGGGTTGACGGGGCTGGATTTGCCATTGTCGTTTCTGGTGGCTAAGTTGATGCTGCACGGTCAGTCCAGTTTCGTTCGACTTTGTAGTGGTTTGATACAACTGAGTGGCTTGCTAGGATTATTTGAGAGGGCATTTAAGAATCAACCACATTGCTGTGGGTCTGGAGTCACACATAGGCCAGACCAGGTAAGGACAGCAGATTTCCTTCCCTAAAGGACATGAGTGAATCAGGTGGGTTTTTACAACAATTGACGGTGGTTTCATGATCACCACGAGACTAGTTTTTTAGTTCCAGATTTATTAGTTGAATTCAAATTCCACCATCTGCTGTGCATTAGCCTGGAGCTCTGGGTTACTAGTCTAGTAACATTACCATTATGCCACTGTATCCCCTCTTTCAAAAACCTTGGGTTGCTTTTCTACATTTAAAAGTGATCTACGAATGCAAGTTATTGGTAGTGGTGTGGCAGAAGAGGTGATTGCAGTTCAGGCAGAAAGATGGACTAGAAGTATGTACAATGATCCTATTAGTTCATTGCCACCATGTGGTCTACAAACCAATGCTGCCTCCTCCTGTTGAAGGCTCCTTTAAATATTGGACATGATACCCCATTGGCAAGCTCACAAGAAGCTTGTTTCCAAGATTGTGTTACAAAGGCTCTTATTCTTTGTGCAGGGTTCTCCATATTATTATAGTGCAATGAATGAGGCATCCAAATATTCAAGCTTGTGCCCACCCCATGATTAAGCACTGTTGTGTTTTTGTGACACCCATTCTCTTCGCAAATATTACATTTTTCTAGAGTTCTATTTTTGATGATTATCATTTTTTGTTTTTTCTCTGTCAATTTTTCTTTGTTCTGCCCATTCCCTTTCTCCATTAATAACAGCCTGATTTTAAAATGCCAGAGTCCAGGGCAGTGCACAGTGAAGTCTGAGGGCCACTGGCAACTCTCACAGGCCAATTGGAGCTTCTCTTGTTGCTGTGGTTTTGACTTTAAGAACCGTGAGAAACTAAGATGAAGGGCTAAGGTCCTTTGGGGTTGGGGTGGATGGAGGGGGTGCGGAAAATAATAATAGGGTGATATCGAGCTTAAGTTTTGAATGCCTGAAAATTCCAGGATACAGGAAAGAATTAGAGAGGTAAGAAGTTCTACAGTTTCAAGGTCTTGGGAAAGAGGGAGTGAGGAGTCCTATTTTCAGTACAGTATGGATGTAGCAAGGCAGAGGAGCCTTGAATGTGTATTTGGAGCTTAGAAGATAAACCATTGATCTAGCAAACCATTTATCTACCAAAGTTCAGAGGAGCAATGATTATCTATATTCATAAAGTAGAAAAAGACAATAAACATTACAATGCAGAAAGAGAGATTAGTGGATGGAGGTGATAATGACATCCTTTATTGGACTACAGGCTTTTTCTTGTATTGTGCCCGGGAGTGGGAGAGGTTTATGGAATCGTGATTGGGCCCCACCTGGAGTAGTGTTCAGTTTAAAATACCAAACCTCAGGAAAGATGTATTGGCCTTGGTAGGGATAATAATACCAGGCTTTAAGGTTTAATTATGAAGACTGGTCCCTTCTGTTTAGAAGGTTATCTCATCAAGATATTTAAAATAACTAAGGGATTTGGTACAGAGAAACTGTTCCCGCTGGTAGGGGAATCTAGAACAATAACATGACTTAAAGTTACAGCCATGCCATTTAGGAGCGAAATCAAGAAGAATTTTTCCACACAAAAGTTAGTGGAAATCTCGAACCTATTCCAAAAGACTGTGGATGCTGAAATATTCAAAACTGAGATTGATCGAATTTTGTTAGGTAAGGATACCAAAGGAGATAGAACAAAGTTCAAATGGAGTTGAGGTACAGATCGACCATGAACAAACTGAATGGTGCAATGACTTACTCTTGTTCCTATTGGGTACATGGAAAGCCTCCCCAGATATTGGTGCAAACTTCAAATGTTGGATGGACTCGGCCTCGGAGACATGAACAAAGTGTCAGAAAAATTGAAATATTTTCATTGCCAAACTGAAGGCACAGAGGTCAAAATTAAAATGATTCAACATTGCACTGATACTGAGGATGTGTTATCTTAAGGAAGTTAATGAATGTAGAGCAAAATGATCAGCAAGAATGGAATATGATCGATGATGAGTGAAGGCAGTGTTTTATGTGGGAAAGATAAGAGTGGCAGAGAAGATCCCCTGGGGAACATGGCAGTTAAATAAACCATCAACCACAGCACATGCAGTGAATTGAGCAGAAACTATGTGGCCTTGAAGATAGCTTTGGCATAAAAGCAGAAAATGCTGGAAATGCACAGAAGGGTCATCAGCATCAGATCAATAATTCTCTTTCTTCCAGGATTGCCTTGCTTCAGAGGTTGAATATTGGGTTGGCTGATCTCGCAAACACTGCCCAGTTTACTAGTGCCCGAATGAAGAATTACTCAATTAAAGAAACAGAAAAAGACTGACTGACTCCTGTTGGATAAACTGGAGCTCTCAGTGCAGTTCTGGTAATGTGAGATGAGTAACCAGCTCCCAGATGCATTTTATGTACCAGCTTGCAGCTAACACAGCTGCTCTATGTTTAAATGTGTGTAAACTAGCAATTACATCATTCAGCTGTTTGAATAATTTTAATTAAAAAGTGACTGTTTTTCTCAACTATTAGTAAATATTGTTTGTGTTGCTTTAAAGCTACCCAGTGGAGACCAACACCCTGCTTAGATTCATGACTGTTTCTTTGGATCTTACACAATTGTTGCTCTGCCCTTCACTGCTCAATGTAAGTAGTGGCAGTGCCCATTCAGGTTTGAGAGAGACTGGCACTCCCGAGAAATGTGCTAGCCTCCATTTCTTCCCCCCCCACCCCCTCCTGCCACTTCCCATCTCCTCTACTTTGGTTTATAATTTTTTTTAAACAGTTAACATCGGGCTCCTTTGGCTCAGTGCATAACCCACGAGGTGTGAGCTCTGTCGTACAGGCCCAGGTTGAATCCCCGGTCTTTAAGCAAGCTAATCTTAGCCAAAACAGCAATGCTAGCACTACAATTGACCTCTGTTTCTAGGCTTGAGAAGGGAAAATCAGTGCTGTCCCTAGTGACTGTTTGTTTGTTTCTATCCATTGACCCCCAGTAGAGAGTGTGTGATGTCAAAGGAGTATGAGATGAACCACAGCTAAGGTAGCCACACCAGTAGAGTAACTTGCCAGGACTGTTTAGACTCACACAGGTAAAGAAGGCTACCAGCTCTGAGAGGGGCTCAAAGAATATTGATTAAACCAGCATGTGTGTTTTTTTTTTTTGTTGCTTTCTTTCAGGTAAGTGTGGCTGCTAAAATGGCCCAGAAGATGTCTTTTGGTTTCTATAAATATAACAACATGGAATTTGTCCGGATGAAAGGCCCCCAGGGAAAGGGGCATGCTGAGATGGCTGTGAGTCGGGTTGCGACTGGGGACACATCGCCCTATGGAACAGAGGAGGGTTCTGAGCCAGGATCACCTTTGCATGAAGAAGTAAGTATAAGAAACAATTGAGGTATTACTCTTGTAGACATTGGCACAGAATTTCCAGAATTCAGCATTTATGCAACTAAGCAGAAGTTAGGTTTTTCATTTATGTTGACTTTACTTTGGCCCTGCCCACTATTTATAAATCTAATGATTTTACAGTACTTTTAGCAGTGTTACAGTCCCTTAGACGAGTGAGGAAGTAAGCTGTAGACTGCAGAATGGACTGGTTAGGTGGGCAGAAAAATGGCAAATGGAATTCAATCTGGAGAAGTGTGAGGTAATGCTTTTGGGGAGGGCAGAGAAGGCAAGGGAATACACAATAAATGGTAGGATTCTAAGAAGTGTAGAGGAATAGATGGCTCTTGGAGTGCATGTCCATTGATCCCTGAAGGTGGCGGGCAGGTAGATAAGGTGGTCAAGAAGGCATATTGTATACTTGCCTTTTATTAGCCACGGCATAGAATATAAGAGGTGGGAGGTTGTACTGGAACTGTATTAAAACACTAGTTAGGCCACAGCTGGAGTACTGCATGCAGTTCTGGTCACCGCACTACAGGAAAGATGTGATTGCACCAGAGACGTTATAGAGGAGATTTACAAGTTGTTGCCTGGACTGTGGAATTTTATTTTTATTCATTCACGGGATGTGGGCGTCGCTGGCCAGGACAGCATTTATTGCCCATCCTTAATTGCCCTTGAGAAGGTGGTGGTGAGCTGCCTTCTTGAACTGCTGCAGTCCATGTGGGGTAGGTACACCCACAGTGCTGTTAGGATGGGAGTTCCAGGATTTTGACCCAGCGACAGTGAAGGAACGGCGATATAGTTCCAAGTCAGGATGGTGTGTGACTTGGAGTGGAACTTGCAGGTGGTGGTGTTCCCATGTATTTGCTGCCCTTGTTTTTCTAGTTGGTAGAGGTCGCGGATTTGGAAGGTGCTGTCTAAGGAACATTGGTGCATTGCTGCAGTGCATCTTGTAGATGGTATACACTGCTGCCACTGTGTGTCGGTGGTGGAGGGAGTGAATGTTTGTAGATGGGGTGCCAATCAAGCGGGCTGCTTTGTCCTGAATGGTGTCGAGCTTCTTGAGTGTTGTTGGAGCTGCATCCATCCAGGTAAGTGGAAAGTATTCCATCACACTCCTGACTTGTGCCTTGTAGATGGTGGACAGACTTTGGGGAGTCAGGAGGTGAGTTACTCACCTCAGGATTCCTAGCCTCTGACCAGCTCTTGTAGCCACGGTATTTGTATGGCTACTCCAGTTCAGTTTCTGGTCAATGGTAGCCCCTAGGATGTTGATAATGGGGGATTCAGCGATGGTAATGCCATTGAATGTCAAGGGGAGATGGTTAGATTCTCTCTTGTTGGAGATGGTCATTGCCTGGCACTTGTGTAGCGCGAATGTTACTTGCCACTTATCAGCCCAAGCCTGGATATTGTCCAGGTCTTGCTGCATTTCTACACGGACTGCTTCAGTAGCTGAGGAGTCACGAATGGTGCTGAATATTGTGCAATCATCAGTGAACATCCCCACTTCTGACCTTATGATTGAAGGAAGGTCATTGATGAAGCAGCTGAAGATGGTTGGGCCTAGGACACTACCCTGAGGAACTCCTGCAGTGATGTCCTGGAGCTCAGATGATTGACCTCCAACAACCACAACCATCTTCCTTTGTGCTAGGTATGACTCCAGCCAGCGAAGGGTTTCCCCCTTTTTCCCATTGACCTCAGTTTTGCTAGGGCTCCTTGATGCCATACTCGGTCAAATGCTGCCTTGATGTCAAGGGCAGTCACTCTCACCTCACCTCTTGGGTTCAGCTCTTTTGTCCATGTTTGAACCAAGGCTGTAATGAGGTCAGGAGCCGAGTGGCCCTGGCGGAACCCAAACTGAGCGTCACTGAGCAGGTTATTGCTAAGCAAGTGCCGCTTGATGGCACTGTTGATGACCCCTTCCATCACTTTACTGATGATTGAGAGTAGGCTGATGGGGTGGTAGTTAGCTGGGTTGGACCTGTCCTGCTTTTTGTGTACAGGACATACCTGGGCAATTTTCCACATTGCAGGGTAGATGCCAGTGTTGTAGCTGTACTGGAACAGCTTGGCTAGGGGCGCGGCAAGTTCTGGAGCACAGGTCTTCAGTACTATTGCTGGAATATTGTCAGGGCCCATAGTTTTTGCAGTATCCAGTGCCTTCAGTCGTTTCTTGATATCACGCGGAGTGAATCGAATTGGCTGAAGTCTGGCATCTGTAATGCTGGGGACTTGAGGCCGAGATGGATCATCAACTCGGCACCTGGCTGAAGATTGTTGCAAATGCTTCAGCCTTATCTTTCGCACTGATGTGCTGGGCTCCCCCATCATTGAGGATGGGGATATTTGTGGAGGCACCTCCTCCAGTTAGTTGTTTAATTGTCCACCACCATTCACGGCTGGATGTGGCAGGACTGCAGAGTCTAGATCTGATCCGTTGGTTATGGGATCACTTAGCTCTGTTTATCGCATGCTGCTTACGCAGTTTGGCATGCAAGTAGTCCTGGGTTGTAGTCTCACCAGGTTGACACCTCATTTTGAGGTATGCCTGGTGCTGCTCCTGGCATGCCCTCCTGCACTCTTCATTGAACCAGGGTTAGTCTCCTTGATTGATGGTAATGGTAGAGTGGGGGATATGCCGGGCCATGAGGTTACAGATTGTGGTTGAGTACAATTCTGCTGCTGCTGATGGCCCACAGCGCCTCATGGATGCGCAGTTTTGCATTGCTAGATCTGTTCGAAATCTTTCCCATTTGGCACGGTGATAGTGCCACACAACACGATGGACGGTATCCTCAATGTGAAGGCGGGACTTCGTCTCCGCAAGGACTGTGCGGTGGTCACTCCTACCAATACAGTCATGGACAGATGCATCTGCGGCAGGCAGATTGGTGAGGACGAGGTCAAGTATGTTCTTCCCTCGTGTTGGTTCCCCCACCACCTGCCGCAGACCCAGTCTAGCAGCTATGTCCTTTAGGGCTCGGTCAGTAGTGGTGCTACCGAGCCACTCTGGGTGATGGACATTGAAGGCCCCCACCCAGAGTACATTTTGTGCCCTTGCCACCCTCAGTGCTTCCTCCAAGTGGTGTTCAACATGGAGGAGTACTGACTCATCAGCTGAGGGAGGGTGGTAGGTGGTAATCAGTAGGAGGTTACCTTGCCCATGTTTGACCTGATGTTATGAGACTTCATGGGGTCCGGAGTCGATGTTGAGGACTCCCAGGGCAACTCCCTCCCGACTGTATACCCTGTGCCATCACCTCTGCTGGGTCTGTCCTGCCGGTGGGACAGGACATACCTGGGGATGGTGATGGCAGTGTCTGGGACATTGTCTGTAAGGTATGATTCCGTGTGTATGACTATAATTTGAGTTTCATATAATTTGAGTGATGAGGGAAGAATGGATGGGCTAGGGTTGTTTTCTCTGGAGCAGAGGAGGCTGAGGAGAAACTTGATTGAAGTGTGTAAAATTGAGGGGTCTAGAATGATTACGAAGGACCTATTCCCCTTTGTTGAGGGATCCATAACCAGGGGTCATAGATTTACCGTAGGCGGTTTGGAGGGGACTTGAGGGGAAATCTTTTTACCCAGAGGGTGATCGAGATCTGGAACGCGCTGTCTGAAAAGATGATAGAGGCAGAAACCCTCATAACGTTTAAAAAGGACTTGGATATGCACTCGAAGTAACCTACAAGGCTACGGACCCAGAGCTGGAAAGTGGATAGGCTGGGGTTATTTTCTTTGGAACAGAGGAGGCTGAGGGAAGATATAATTGAGTGGTTAGGAAGGATTTATTTTCATTAGCAGAGATGGCAATAACCAGGGGACACGAAGTAATTGGTAGAAGGATTAGAGGGGAGCTGAGGGGAACTTTCACCCAGAGGGTGGTGGGGTCTGGAACTCACTGCCTGAAAGGTTGGTAGAGGCTGAAATCCTCATTGCACTTAAAAAAAAATACATGGATATGCATTTGTAGTTGCATAACCTACAGGACTATGGACCAAGATCTGGGAAGCAGGATTCGTCTGGATGGCTCGCTCTTGACTGGCACAAACATGGTGGGCCAAATAGTCTCCTTCCGTGCTGTAAATTTTCTTTGTTTCTATTTCTTTGTTTGATCAAGTTGATTTTCAATATATTAACCTGATGTAAAACTGATTACTGCCCAAACTGCCTGATTTTGATTGTGATTAAAACCAATGGATATGAAAATTAGAGGTATGCAAAGGAAACCCGACCCAAGTCCAAATGCTGGACGCGGAAACCCAACCCGACCCCGACGACTTGTGTACTGATGTAAAGGCCTGTCACCCGACCCGACCCCGATGGGTCCCGACGACGTGCCGAGTTCAGTTCGGGTGGGTGGGGCCGGACTTCCGCGTCTGGAATTCGGGCTCGCGTCGGGTTTCCTTTGCACACCTCTAATGAAAATCAGGTGGTTTCTTTAATGACCAGTTGTATGGCATGGATGGGGTGGTGGTGGGTGGAAAGTCAGAAAATCTGCCCTGATGTGGCTTGTGGCATGTGGCATATTGCCACCAAGTGGTAGAATGTCAATTCCTGGTGTCTGCTTAGTCAGTAAGGAGGTACTGAATGGAGGTGGGTATTTCCCCAAAAGGAGCAGCAAACTGAAAAGGGAGTGTGATCCTCACAATGATCTTTGGCACCTCTATCAGATGATTTATCATGGCCAGAAGCTTAGTCATCTATAGTTGAATATATACACATGGGATGAAGTGGTTATTTTTTTTTTATCAGCCCAGTTGCAAATAGCTAGTTTTATCCATTAGCGACCTTAGCTGTACACTTGCCATTCCATTGATAGTACGCTTAGAGGATTCGGTTTACAAATGGGTGTCTATATTTTAATTACCTAATTTTGCATGCATAAATTAAATCAAACAATAAATGGCTTTTTCCTGTAACATTGAATGTTGTACTTTAGAAGTTTCATTCCGTCATTGCTGTTTCCAAGGCAACAATTAGGATGCTACAATTGGCATTATTGTCCCCTGGCTAGGGAAAAGAAAAATCAACTACAATTCCTGCTCCTGATTGCTATCTAGTAAACTCTGCTGGAAATGATGCTCATGTGAACCCTGGTTGAAGTCCGAATTAGTTCAGTTCTCGTGTTTTTTCGCTCCCCCAGTTGCTGTTGAATACTGTTATGGATCACAAACATTGAATGGCCATTTGGGTGAGATGGAGAGCTGAGGCCTGTAAGACGGCATTAATTGGTACCGGTAGAAGGGGGAGGGGGTAAATGACGAGGAGGGTGGACTTTTTAAAATAAAAATTATTCATGGAAATGTGAGAATTCTTTCCGAAGGACACCACTTTTTATCCCCCTCTTGTTTAGTTCTGTCATGGCAATGTGTCTTGTTAAAAAATAAATGTCAATACTTTGCCAAAGAACCCCTTTGACAGTTCTGAAGCATGCTCTGCCACATTGTGACGGCATCCAACTCGTAACATTACAATTTCTCACTACCAGGGCGATTCTCCTTCCTGCAGTGCATTTTGGGTAGGTTGACATCACTCCAACTAGTCTGTGTTGTGTTTGCTGTGTTGTGTATATGTTTTTTTAAAAAAAAAGTTTGGCTCAAAAACACTGCTTGATGATTATTTTATCTCAATATTCACAATTGGGCAAATTTGGTAACCTTGTGACTAGAGTATTGCATGTGTAGATGAGTGTGATGGATATTTGTGTATATATTGTACAAAATCTAGTCTATAGCTCACAGTGTAAACACTACATGTGACATTAAGACCAGGTTTCTGGTAATATCTGACCCTAGGTTTGCAGGTCATAAACCTCAATCTGTTTCATTTCATTTAAGCAATGCCTGCATGCCACTCCCTCCCTCCCTCCCCCAACCCAACACATTGACTGTCCATATGCTGTTGCTGGCTTTTACTTCCACTCCCTTTCCCACTGCCCTGAGAACTATTTAGCTTGTGGTGTTACTGGCAGAACAACGTTCTGTCAATTCAGGCCGGCACTGATCCAGTCCACGAAATGAGGGTACATCTCAAATAAACATGACCTGTTTTAGGGAATTCAGAAGGTAAGGCTTTCATTTTTTTTCTAAATGAAACTGTTCTTAATATCATTATGCATGTCATGTCAGCAAGATAATTTTTTTTTGTTTCTTTCACATGATGCATTTGAATTTAAAAAGTACCTCCTATCCATTGTTTTAAGATGGTCAATAATTATGGTATTGCAGATACACTAGGCCTTCCAAGAACCTTGAAACAAAAATCCGGTTTAATTTGAGCAAAAGACACTAACAGCTGAAACTGAGGCAATCGATGAAATCTTATGGATATGTTGAAGTCTTGAAACTTGGTTCATCAGTTATTTAGGCTCCTTGCTTCCTCTGGAGGATAATTCATTTGGCTGTGATCATTATTTGTGCAATGGAATAAACATTTTATTGGTATATAGTATAAAGTAATTAAACTGACTATTCAGTAGCAATTGACATTAAATAATGAGTTTTTATGCTGGGATCCTTTAGGTGCTCGGTTAAGGTTACTGAAACACATTTCGTGTACAGAGAAAATAGATTTCCATTCTATTGGCCTTGTCTGTATCGGAACCCGTTTTATTTCAAATTGTTTTGTGGTACTAATGGGCACAAGGGATTGAAGATATTGTCTTTGTTTTCTAAAGTGAGTTTAAAAAAAAATCTGCACTCTGATTATACATATTTTTACTTCTCTAACCCTCTGTCCTTCCCTTCTCACTCACTCACTCTCTTCTGTCCTCCTCCCCTGCAAACCCCCCCCCCCCCCCCCCCACAACCTTACTGGTCTCTCTGTTCTGTCTGCCCTCTGCCTACCTCCTTTTCTCTCTGTCTCTCTGTCTCTCTTCTCCCCCCCCCCCCCCACCCCCAACCTCAATCTCCCTTCTCGCTTGCTCTCTTTTTTCTCTCACTTTCTCGTTTTCCTCCGTTTAAATACTAAGATTTATGAAGATCATTATTCTTGCTGCAAGGCTGGAGTTATGTGCTGCATTGTAATGAACTGTGCCTCATGATGGCTGTGATTAAGACTGCATACACCCAAGCTGAGTACAGAGAGCTGACAAGTACCTCTTTTCAGTTAATTAGAGATACAGCAGGGCTGTGGTTTGCTTGCAGTAGATGTAGAGGCAGAAACAGCAGGTGTTTTGGTTTTGTCAGCTATGTGGAGCCAGAGTAGTTTCCTTTCTGTTTGCTTTAAATTCTCTTGAAATCCATTGTGTGGAATGTGTAGTACAACCTCTGAGCACAGACATTTTTTTTTCATCAGATCTCCTGAGCTGAAGGAAACTGCCTGCTGGATACTGGTTCATCCAGTGAATATTAACTCCCTGACTGCTCAAGACCTTCCCGTTTCTAAATATTTATTGATTTTAACTTTATTTTCTAATTAGTACATCAATTTTGTTTTGAAGGAGAATACATTTTAAAAATGTTCATACAAAACGAGCTTCTGAAATAATTGAGCTGGTGTAACTGCAGTCCCTGCGCAGTATGTCTGATCAACTATGTTGTATTACTCATCTCTTCTCCTGCGGCTGTCATGGGCCATTGAGAGAGTAAACAAATGAATCCATTTCCTTTGGTGCTCATGGTGATCTAGCTGAATATGAATGGATTGAAACTACTTTGCTTCAAAGTTTTGGGTTTAACTAAAGAGAACACTGAAGACTAAATACCTCATTCATAGCCCCCAGTGGCTTCCTCCTATGATTATCATTGTCTGAAGTGTACCTAGCAGCACTTCAATGATCTGAGGGTTGGAATTTTACAGCCCCCAAACGAGTGGGCTGGTGGCGGGGGTGGGGTGGGGGATGTGCGTAAAATTGTGTGGGAAGCGGGCTGGGGCCGTGCCCAATCCCCTCCCGCTGTAAATTTATGTGGGGTGCCGGCAGTGAGGACAGGTCTGCCCACCACAGGCCAATCAAGGCCCTTAACTGGCCAATTAACTGGCACTTCAGGATCTACTCATGCCACTGCAGGTATTTTACCCTTGGCAGCCGGATGGCAAAAGCATTGAGGACCCCGCCTGGTAAAACCAGGCAGCCGTCTTGCGGGCTGGGGTTGGGGGTCCTCCTGATCGGGCACCCTGTGCCCCACAGAAGGCCGTTCCCGAAGCCCCAATGTACAATACTCCCCACTCCCAGCCCCCACCCCCTCCCAGCCTCACTGGGGCCCAGCCAATTGTCCCTGGCAAGGCCCTAAAAACACACATGTCTTCCGGGCCCATCCTTCACCTTGCTTGCAATGGCTTGGTGTAGTCCCAGCAGTGGCCCACACTCCTGGTGGTGCTGCTGGGACTAAGAGCTGCCAGCCCGCTGATTGGCCGGGACTTCCTGCCTCAAGGAGGTGAAAGTCCCGCCCAAGATCAATTAAGGACCTGGGGAGTGAAAAATCCCAGCCTGGCTCCCCAGGCCTGGTGGAGGCGGGCTCGCCACTGACTTTTTGGCTGGTGGGCGGGGCTTCCTGCCTCTGAGTTTGAAAAGTAAAGATGAGTTCCCACCTCTGATTGGAAATGTGCCATTGTGTAAGGGAGGGTAGGAAATAATGCCCTGCCACAGGATTTAAATGGCTGCAGCAGCTTTAAAAAAAAATGTTTCTGATGATGCCTTGCCCTTTGAATGATAGCAGCTTCAGGCACATCTCCAGTTGACATCCATCCCATAGGCCTTTAGGCACTTGAAGGGTGTTTCCAAAATTCCAATTGTGTGCTGTATGATGACATTAGTGGAAGAATGAACCTTGCAAGCTGCAGTGCTGTTGGTCACAAACAAGCTGGACATTGAGTGAGTGGATGCAGATGTCCTGATTGATGAAGGGAACATATATGGCCATGACTGTGATCTGTGACTCCTTGTACTTTTGAGAAATCCTGTCATCTAAAATGGTAACAGCTGTGATTTGCCGTCCTTGGGGACCTTTCTCCAGTAAACAATGCAACTTCCAGGAACATTACTAATGTCCCCAGTAGCGGCCTGAATGACCCATACCATAAATGCTGAGGATGATGGTTTGCTGCACAGACACTGGCAGTGTGGTGCCTCTGATAATAGGCAGATTGTAGGTCAGGTTGTACTATAACTCATTTGATTTCCTTTGTGAACACAACCATTAATTTGCAAGTACTGCATCTGGGTCAGCTGGCGGTCAGGGCGCTAAAGTTGATACATTCAGGAGTGCAGGAGGTGGTTATAGGGGGGTGGGTACCATATTCCTCCTGTGGTGCCTGAGCACTCTGGCTTCCTGCTCTTTCTCAAACAAATATACACAGATATGCCAAATGGGAATTGCGTATGTGCTGTTTGAAATGGAAGGACTGTAAAAAGGAAAGCCCTGTGGCACAAGAGACTAAGGTAGATGTTGAAGCAGTAGTGGTAGAGAAGTTTGACAAAACTATTCAAAATTAATGATTAATTGCCTGCTGCAGCTCTTTAAATTTACTTCTGTCTTTTCTACTGTCCCTAGCAATGCCTGTTTTGTACAGGTTTGATTATATTTAGTGTTATTGAGAGGGTAATGACAGAAAATAGAAGAGTTCAGTCATATCACGCAAGTCAGAGTCAAGTGGCCTCATCCTGAATGCACAGGTGGGGCCATGATTTAATGTCTCATCCAAGAGATTGCTCCTTTGGGAATGGAGCTCTCCGTTAGTACTGCACTGAAGTGTCAGCCCAGATTATGTGCTCCTGGAGTGGAGCTTGAACTCGCAACCTTCTGTCTCTGTGGCAATTGTGCTACCAATTTAACTAAGCTGGTACATGGGTTGGAAAACTGCCTTGAAAGAAGTTAAATGTGTGTCTGTCAGCTTTTTATTTTTAAGAACAACTTAAAATTAAAGACACTACTTAGTGCTCTCCCCGTATCCCTGCATCAAATATTCATCCCATCTCCCCTTAAAAGATGCAATAGCTCTGCCTCAACAACCCCCTGTGATGAGGCATACTGTGCTCCAACAACTTTCCCTGCATAGAGAAATTTAACCCCCCTCTGTACTATCTAAGTGACCATTTTAAATTGATCATTCCTCGACACCAATTCCCAACCAGAACAAATAGTCTTCGATTAAAATTCCTCAGCCTTCTGTTCCAATGGAAATAGTCCCAGTATCTTCAGTGTCTCCTCATATGATTTCTCATTCCATACATTAAAACACAGTATTATTTAGACATGTATAAACAATAATGCTAGAGCTTAATCATTTTTGGGTTCAATTTTAGGTAACTTCCTTCAGCACACCACCAACTCCCGAGCGCAACAATCGTCCATCCTTTTTCTCACCTTCATTACGCAGAAAGACACCCAAAAATCGGATGGCAGAGATGAAGAAGTCTCATTCTGCCAATGACAGCGAGGAGTTCTTCAGGCACGGCTCAGACAATGCAGACTCGGAAGGTGCGCCTTTAGCTTTTTGTACAGGTCCTAACTAGTTTCTTGTGCTTGCTTTTTGGATAATACATCTGGTAGTGAATTAATCTTTTGTTTTGTCTTGACTTGCACTGTCCTTTGGCAGCAGATAGAGGAGGCAGTTGCACTTGTATCCCCACATGAGTTCTCAAACATAGTTGGGCTGAGGACAGTATCCACCTTGCTCTGGCAAAGGTCTTGGGGCAAGATATCAACCAACAGCAAAATAACTTTCAAAAAAATTATTGAAAAAATGTCTCCATTTGAGCTTATGTGGTGCATGTAATGTCACTTGTCCCTTTGGTATGTGAACTATTGTAAGATTCACAGTTCCACAAGTAATATCCAAAGAAAATGTGGTTATTTTAACTTTACATATATTGTTAGTCAAGTGAGGAGGAATTGAAGGGCTTCCCTCTTTTCCCTCTCCTTGTTTGACCACAACAGTTTTAATTCCTTCTTAAAGTGGATATAGTGGCCAATTCAGTAGGTGTTTGGTTGTGGTTAACATCGTAGCAAGTAATCATTCGGACAGGTTTTCTAGAGTTAACGAAGAAACAGGTTAACTTTATTGCACCTAAACCAAACTAATAAAATGATAAACAACGTGCCAACTTTCACTCGCACACACAAATAGGTTACAGAGTGGGAAAAGGTCAATTGGTTGAGTTAAGAGTCCATAAAAAAGATATACAGTCTGTGGAGTTTGGTGATTCGGCTGGCTTCTAGCTGAATTCAGTGGTCTTGAGGCTTTTAGTTTGAAGAGGTAGGCGACTGGTTCAGTGAGTTTCTTGGAAATAGCGATGCAGATGATTTCCTCCAGTGGGGTTTCGAATTGTAGCCGGAGTGTGCAAAGGTGGTCAGTCAACGAGCAGGATTTGAAAGCTTTCAAGCTGAAACACAGAGCGAGGGAGACCCCCACTTAGGGTCTGTTCATGCCAGTCCAGTTGCTTCTCTGTTGCAGAGAAAAACACCAGCTTAAAAACCACAAATGGGGAGGGGCTTGACACATGACAGTCACTCAGTGATTCAAACATAGCAGTTAGCAGTATTTCTCTGCTGAAACGAACAGGTAGTTCCTTTTAAACTTCCCAGGTCTTGGTTCTTGCTGGGAAATGCAGAGACATTTTGTCTCCCTCCTCACAGATCTTTGCAATGTAGGATGCAGTGTAGCAAACTAGGTGATCATCTCAAGCTGCCTGCAGTCATCCTGTTTTAAATGTTTTTTTTTAATTCTTAAAAAATAATACAAATTCAGATCTCTGGTCAGTGGACCAAAGGAAATTATCATTCAACAAAACACATTGGTGTAACATCTCCCACCACCTGAAATGAACTGTGACAATAGGAACATTTCATTGATGTCTCAAATTAAAAAGAAACTGTACACACGCTCATCAGTCTCACTGTTATGGCCATACTCTAGTTTTTTTTCCATCTGGATTGGGCACGAGCACAACTGGGGAACTCCAACTGCTTTGACTGGGCTCAATCAGCTTGTGCTGTAGCATATACGGAATTTCCTTGTGTATTTCTTCAATACCTTCCTTTTCTAGTTTCTCTATCAGTGAACTCAACCCTGGATTCAAACTTGTTCATAACTTTGTGAAGATCATCCAGTGCTTTTTGTATATAGCTTTTCCTGTGCTCATCCAGCCTAGCCCACAATTCCTGCTCAGTTTGGATCTTTGACTTTGTCACCACCGTCACCAACACCACCACCCTCGAAATCTGCCACAAAAACCTTTTTTGGGCGTAGAGTTTTCCTTGGCTTAGGAGCTTTTCTGTGTCTCCCTTCAGAATTTAAATCTTTTAATCTCTAGATCTTAAGTCTGAATTTCCTCCCGAACCTGCATCAGTTTCCTGGGACCTAGGCAGTAGGGATTTTGTTTATTGGAGGGGTGTCTCCTATATCCACATGGTGTAGAGTTAAGGTTGTGGACCCTGGTTTGTCCCTGCAGATCCCTTTAAACACTGAGAGCAGTCTTGTTCGGTCTCCTCTCTGTTCTGCATTTAAATAGAAGAGTACGGTGTCTAATTTCCCTAACATTTCAATGTTGGCTAACTGGACGATAGGGGGTTCGGTTTGGGAATCTTCCAGGCTTCCCTCTAACTCGTCCTCACTGTCCCTTTCGCCCTTCTCTTTCCTGACTGCCTGACAGACTTATACTCGTTTGTCCCCTTCCCGGCTATGATACCATTTTAACTTACCACAGTTTACCTGCTAACGGAGTCAACCTGCTCCTGGGTAATGATCTGTTGGGGGTGAAGGTAGCTTCCCCAGTGGTTTTAGAGAGACCGAAAGAAGTCAGGGAGACAGAGCAGTTACAGGAGAAGGTCCCCGGCATTTTCCTCACTACGTGGTGACCCGGTCCATGGCCAAACAAGCTTCATCAGAGGAGGCTGAACTGGTGCTGCAGACAGATGACCCTACTGTCTGGTTATCTGAAATTTTCTTTGGGAAGTTGGAGGACCCAAATAATGGATTAAACAGGTTTTCCTTGGTCGAGGCTCAGCAAGCTGACCCAGGGTTTAAAAAGTTAGCAGAGACTGTCCAAGCTGAGGGAGTTCCAAAGTGCTACTATTTAAAGGATGAGGTGCTGATGAGGAAGTGGAGACCTCCTCACAGACCTGCAGACGAAGAATGGACAATGGGTCACCAGGTAGTGGTGCCACCGAGGTACCATAGGGAAATATTGAGAATAGCCCACGAGATTCCAATGGCTGGACGAACCCAAGCCCGCATCAGACAGCATTTTTACTGGCCACATCTCCACAAAGAAGTGATGGAGTTCTGTAAGACTTTCCACACGTGCCGGGTTGTGGGAAAGCCTCAACCTACAATAAAACCTGTACCCCCCAATTCCCATGCTGGCTTTGGGGGAACACTTCAGCAGAGTGCTGGTAGATTGTGTGGGGCCCCTGCTGAAAACAAAAGGGGGCTACCAGTATCTACTCACCATTATGGATGTGGCTATCCCTAAGAATTATCACTAAGGTAGTGGTGGAGGGGCTAACCCAATTCTTTACGGATATGGGCTGCCTGCTGAGATCCAGTCAGATCAGCGCGCACATTTTATGTCAAGTATTTTTCAAAAGGTCATGGGTAATCTGGGCATAACCCAGCTAAAGTGCTCAGTCTACCACCCACAGTTGCAAGGGGCTTTGGAGCAGTAGCACCAAACCCTAAAGACAATAATCTTAAAATATATATATAAATTCAGATCTCCAGTCAGTGGACCAAAGAAAATTATCATTCAACAAAACATATTGGTGTAACTATTTTTTATATCTATAAGGTACTGCACGAGCACACCTACACACGTCTCACTTTGTTGGGCTCCACCCATGGCTAATTGGTCATGTGATGTGACATTACTTCCTCTGCTAAGCTTCACTTACAGTTCAAATTTAACATCCTGGCTTCAGGTTGAACTAATTCACTTTCAAATATAATGTAAAATTCTATCATTATGGTCACTCATCCCTAAAGGTTCTTTTACAACATAATACTAGAGCTAAAATAGCCTATTCTTTAATAATATATAAGCAAAATACTGAGGATGCTGGAAATCTGAAATCAAAACAAGAAATGCTGGAAATACTCTGCAGGTCTGGCAGCATCTGTGGAGAGAGAAGCAGAGTTAATGTTTCAGGTCAGTGACCCTTCTTCAGAACTGGGTCTATTCTCTAGTCAGTTCCTCAACATACTGCACTAGAAAACCATCTCTAACACACTCCAGAAACTCGTCCTCCACAGCATTAGTGCTCATTAGGTTTACCGAGTCTATATGCGGGTTGAAGTCACCTATAATTACTGTATTACTCGTGCTACTTGCTTCTCTAATCTCCTGATTAATGCCATGCCTCACACTACCACTATGTTTTGGTGGCCTATAAACAACTCCTATCAATGTTTGCTGCCCCTTGCTGTTTGAGATCCTCCCAGATTCCACATTTTGTTCTTCTGATCTGAGATCCTCCCTTACTAATGTACTGATCACATCCCTTAATCAGCGCAACACCTTTTTGCCTGTCCTTCCTAAATGTTGAATATCCTTGAATATTCAGTTCCCAGTCTTGGTCACATGTACAATATACAATGATGTTGCAGTTCGGACTAACTGATTAAAACAAAACGTTATTTACAAGTTAGTAAGGTTAACACGCTAAAATGGAGAGGAGGTTTGCTTATTTGTCCCAATATTGTAATCGTAAACCTCTTCCCAGAGCTGAACTCATCTTGATGACTCTTCCTGAGACTCTTGACGACTCGAAACTCGGGTTAGCATGTTGTTCTTCCTCTATGCTTGTCGCCTCTGTACGTACCACATCAGATGTTGTCTTTGAATGTGTCCACTATGCCACAGGGTTTCCACATATAATGCTGTTGTACAGCTCCCTGAGTTGACTTTGGTACCATCTGAGAATCTCACCACTGGGTGTCTGGGCTGGTCGCATATCCTCGCAGCCTCTGTAGGATACCAAGTTCCCAAGGCATGATGCAGGACTCTGATCTTCTGTCCTATTCACAATCGAGCTAATTCTGGTCTTGCTTGCCTGTCATACGATGACTTCATCTTCCCTTGTTTAGAAAGCTTAGAAAAATGATGACTGGCAACTTCACCAATCACAGGCAAACACCTCTTGCCTCTGGGTATTGTTGCAACAAACTGAAGCCGAGGTGAGACTCTAGGTCATGTCGCCTCTTCATGTCAAGACTTCCAGCCTTTGTGTCGTCCTTTACATGGGCTGACTGGATAACACTAGGTATTTTCTACCATCTTTGGTGCGGAGCTGACCTCGTGCATTGTGACAATTTGTAAATCTTGGCATGCTATGCTGACAGCTGGTCAAAATGTGTCTACAATGTAAAACATTTGCGGTAGCCATTTGCAACTCACATAGCTGCACTGCAAGGATATCGTTGCAATGCCCTTGATTGAAGAAACATGGTAGGAGTCAGCCTAGCTGTGGGTTGTACCATAAATTTCCATTTCCAGTACATGTCCTTCAGTATACGGATGGGTAGAATATTTGCACTTGCTCCAATGTCGATTTTTACTCTGAGCTTATGCTTGCCGCTCTTCTGCGGACATACAGTCCCAATCATGGCGAAGGCCTAAGATTGCGTAATCCTTGTTGATCCATATTTACTATGTAAAATGCTTGCTCGCTGCTCACACAAGTGCACTCTTCATCCATGTCCTCTCTGCTGACCTGATGTACCTGCTTGGGCTTTTGTGTGGGTGTACCTTTTGTTGCATTTGCCATCCTGAATTGGAGACATTCTCTCTGCATGTGATCCGCCACTATTCCTGTGTGCAGTATTTGAGCTTGCCCCTCTGCACTGCTTTGCCCAATGTCCTTGCATGCCACAAGCTTTGCTCTGGTCCTGGTACACCAGACAACTGCAAATTGGGTGAATCAGGTCACATTTGCCACAAGGCTTAGCAGACTTCTGAGCCTCGGTTACCACACTAGTTGTTGCAGCCGCCCCCCAATGCTTGTAACTGTTGGTGCCCAGCCATGATGGCTTCAACTTTCCTTCCATCATTGAGTAGTGCATCTGTGGTGTGCCCTTGTCTTTTCGAGCAGCCCTTTTTGAAAGGCCTCTAAATGGGGTAGACATGATTACTAGCTCTATAACCCATTCCGACAATTCAATATCTGCAAAGTCGCAGTCTTGAGCTTTGTCTTGGCACATTGCGACAAACTGGTCAATGGACTCGCCTTGCTATTGCCGGTAGGTCATAAGCTGAAGCCTACGTACTCCGAAATTGACCTTCACCTTGAGCTGCTGCTCCAGGAATGTCCATAACTTGCTAGGGTCCTTCTGATCCTCAGCTGACAACCCTGATGTATTGATCTATTGCAGGCCTTCCGTTGCCTAGTGTGATCTTATTCTTGAAAACTTGTTTCTCTGGTTCGCACACTTCTCGATCCAGGAAACACAGTTCCATTCGATGTTGAAACAATTTAAATTTGAAAGCTTTGTCCGACGCCTTCCAATCTATAACTGGATATCCAAAAGCCATTGTCTTAATGATCCTGCTTTTTGTTCAATTAAATATAGGACTTTTTACAGGTTTTTTTTCACGGGGACACTTCTGTTTTTCTTTAGACAGATTAGTTTTCTGCAGGCCTGCACCTTTAACAGTGAGGCTACATTTTTTTTAAAAAAAGAGCAGTTCTTCATTTACACAGCTGGGTTTTTTTAAACCAAGGGAGCAGCTCTTTGTTTACCACAGGCTGGTTCATTTTTTAACTCGGCTTTTTTTTAAACTGAGTTTTTTTTTAAAGGAGAGCTGCAGTTTGCTGTATCACCAGCTGCCACAGCCATCATTTTACTTTGTGCTGGACCTCCAATGGTGCTGTCGAGGTCTTCCCTCTCTTTTTGGCTTAGGCTCCACCCACAAAGCTAAAAACATTGGGAAAACTAAAACACTTGTAGCTACTGCTTTTCATATTTTTGACCCACTGCTAGATTAGGTGAAAGCACCTATCTCCTGGCAGACTTCCTGCTGCACTCAGAGTTTCAATGCCTCCTGGGGTCCTGTCTGCAGCCTAGCTTGCTGCACTGTTTGGGGTCTCCTGCTAGACCTTTAGCCACTACAGGTAGGCAGCCTGCTGTTCTTTGTTCGCTCTTGCTGTGTTCAAAAAAAAACAAATGTTGCCACGATGTAATATTTCTCGCTCTGAGCTCCACCCACAACTAACTGGTCATGTATAACATGACATCACGTCCTCTGGTAATCTTCACTTACATTTCTTAAGGTGGTCCTTTCTTAAGGTCATCCCACAACAGTGGAATTGGAGCATAAAAAGGGCAGTTGTTGAGTTGCCAGCTCTTTGCCCAAAATATTTAAATGTGCAGGCAGTCATGCTGTAAATGTGGCCTTGGATCTGGGAAAAATGTTTCTAAAAAAAAAACTATTTCCAAGTGGTCAGCTTTTAGTCATATGGCCTTTTAAACATTTACATCTTCCCCCATAACCCCCATTGCCTTTAGGAACACTAAAATATATCATTCGACACATCACCTTTATTTGTCTGTAATTGCAATACACTTGCCTGCCTGGGTTACACCTGTTTCCTACCATAACCTCACAAGAATTCCATATTTCTTATCCCTTGAAACTTCATTACCTGTGAATTATGCACAGGAAATAATCCAAAATTGGGGTTTTAGTATTTTTGTATGTAATACTTAGGAGCAGTGTTCAGGTAATCTGTGTGCAAGATGCAGACTTCTGAATAAATTATGGGTAATAATTTGGGAAATGTCTATCAAATATCTACCCTTCTAATGAGATACAAGGTTCAGAATTGGCTCCACATGCCCCAGGATGCCAATATTTATACTTCGAAGGGTTTGCTTTTTCAAAGGTTTGCTCTTTTAAAGTCAATGTGTCAGGATTGCCTTGACTGCCGTGCTAATGAAGCAATCCTAGGTGATTCAATTACTTAGAGCAAGCCACTGTTCTAGGTCCCGGGCTTTTCAGACTTCTGTCTTTGATTGGACCTTAGGATGTTTCAGATGCAAATTGTGGTGGCCATCTTAACTTTTAAAAAACTGGCAGCTAACTGTAGGATTTTCTCCATTGTAAAAGTCTAATGTAAGCTTTCAACCGATATCTATCATTAAAGCAAAGCTTTAGTGCATAGCATAGTGACAGGACTAATAATCCAGAGGCCTTGACTAATACTCCAGGGACATAGGCTCAAATCCCACCACAGTGGGGAGAATTGACGTTCAATTAACTAAATAAATCTGGAATTTAAAAATTGGTCCCAGTAATGGTGACCATGCAACTATCAGATTGTTGTAAAAACTCATCTGGGTCACTAATGTCCTTTGGCGAAGGAAACCTGCTGTCCTTACTTGGTCTAGCCTACATGTGACTCCAGATCCATAGCAATCTGACTGACTCTTAACTGCCTTCTGAAATGGCCCAGTAAGCCACTCATTTGGATCAAACTGCTATGGAAAAGTCAAATAATAAAACAGGACAAACCACTCTGCATTGACCTAGGCATCGGATATGACAAAGGCACAACCTGCCCAGTTGGCTCGGTAGCATCACTACTGACTGAGCTGACAGTGTTCTGAACGACATTGCTGCCAATCTGGGCCTGTAGCAGAGGGTGAGAGAACTGACACAAGGGAAAAAGCTACTTGACCTCATCCTCACCAATCTAACTGTTGCAGATACATCTGTCCATGTATGTATTGGCAGGAATGACCACCGCACAGTTTTTGTGGAGATGAAGTCCCATCTTCACATGAAGGACACCCTCCATTGTGTTGTGTGGCACTATCACTGTGCTAAATGGGATAGATTCAGAACAGATCTAGCAGCTCAAAACTGGATATCCATGAGGTGCTTTGGGCCATCAGCAACAGCAGAATTGTATTCAACTACAATTTGTAACCTCATGGCCAGATATATCTCTTACGGCCAGGTGAGGAGGGGGTCCTAGTCCCCCCCTCTTGCCCTTCCTCTTAGTTTTCCGCAACAGGGTTTATTCCTTTTTAAACAGTGGTCGTACCTACCACCTTTGTGTGTGTTTTACCTTTTTACTTTTAATATGATCGTGAAAGAACCAATCATAGAGGTTTTCTTGAGTTTAAACAAGAAAGAGGTAAGTTTATTATACTCAACAAGCTAAACCCAATCTACAAATAATTTTTTTTAAAAGACGCTACGTATTCATGCACGCATTCACACAAGGATCACACATGCACAAATAGATTACAATGTGAAAATTAGGTTTTTTGGTTGGATTAAAGTCCAGAATAAATAAAAGTTGAATACAGTCTGAGGTTGGGTGATTCGGTGGTCTTCTGGCTGGAGTTGTATTCTTGAAGTCTCTGGTCAAAGTGCACTTTGTGGTTGGCCCGCTTTGCTTAGGATTTTCTTGGGGACAGACTTGTAGGTTGCTCTCTTCCCCTGGTCTCTAGCTGTAGCAGTCTGTAGGCTTGGAGGGTCCATAGTTGCAGACAGTTTTCAAACTTGATGTTTTCTGGAGATAGAGAAAGGAAGGCACGCAGCCTTGCCTGTTGTTGCACACTCAATTACTGCTTGACTCTGTCTGTGTAACAAAGCTTCCAGTTTTTTCAGAGATGGACAAACGGTCACATGACTGCCTTGGGGTATTCTCTGGAACCTTCTAATGAGATACAAGGTTCAGAATTGGCTCCACATGCCCCAGGATGCCAATATTTATACTTCGAGGGGTTTGCTTTTTCAAAGGTTTGCTCTTTTAAAGTCAATGTGTCAGGATTGCCTTGACTGCCGTGCTAATGAAGCAATCCTAGGTGATTCAATTACTTAGAGCAAGCCATTGTTCTAGGTCCCGGGCTTTTCAGACTTCTGTCTTCGATTGGACCTTAGGATGTTTCAGATGCAAATTGTGGTGGCCATCTTAACTTTTAAAAAACTGGCAGCTAACTGTAGGATTTTCTCCATTGTAAAAGTCTAATGTAAGTTTTCAACCAATATTTCTCATTTGGCATAGTGTTTTCTTGACAATCCCTCACTTTATCAGTATCAGCAAGCCAGGGGATCATCCCTGGTTCAATGAGCAGTGCGGGAGGCCATGCCTGGAGCAGCACCAGGCATACCTAAAAATGAGGTACCAACCTAATGAATCCAAAACACAGGACTACAAACATGCTAAATAGCAGAAGAAACATGCTAGATGCAAAGCTAAACGATCCCACAACCAACGGATCACATCAAAGCTCTGCAGTCCTGCTACATGTAGTTGTGAATGTTGCGGACAATTAAACAACTAACGGGAGGAGGCTTCATGAACAACCCCATCCTGAATGGGAAATCCCAGCACATCATTTGCAACCACCTTCAGCCAAAAGTGCTGAGTGGATGATACATCTTGGCTTCCTCCTGGAGGTCCCCAGCATCACAGATGCCAGTCTTCAACCAATTCAATTCACTCCATTCTACATGACATTAGGAAACAGCGGAACACACTGGATACAGCAAAGACTGTGGGCCCCGACAATATCCCAGCGGTAGTGCTGATAACATGCTCCAGAACTAGCCGCACCCCTAGCCAAGTTGTTCCAGTACAGCTATAACACTAGCATCTACCCGACAATGTGGAAAATTTCCCATGTATGTCCTGTTCATAAACAGCAGGACAAATCCAATCTGGCCAATTGAGGCTGACAGAATAGAAAGAGGCCATTGGACCCATCGTGTCTTTGCTACAACAATCAAAATTGCCCCAACAGTCTACTCTCGATCATCAGCAATGTGATGGGAGGTGTTATTGACTCTGCTATCAAGTGGTAGTTACTCAGCAATAACCTGCTCGTCAATGCTCAGTTTGGATTCTTCAAACCTCATTGCAGACATGGTTCAGCATGGACAAGAGAGCTGAATTCCAGAGGTGAGAGTGACTTCCCTTGACATCAAGGCAGCATTTGACTGAGTGAGGCATCAAGGAGGCGGAGTAAAATTGAAGTCAATGCGAATCGGGGGAAAACTCTCCACCCGTTGGAGTCATACCTAGCACAAAGGAATATGGCTGTGGTTGTTGGAGGTCAATCATCTCAGCCCCAGGCCATCGCTGCAGGAGTTCCTCAGTGTAGTGGTTTAGGCTCAACCATCTTTAGCTGCTTCATCATAAGTTCGGAAGTGGGTGTATTCGTTGATTGCACAGTGTTCAGTAACATTAATAATACCTCAATTAAGTAGTCCATGCAGCAAGACCTGGACAACATTTCATTGTTCATTGTGTGTCAATTATTTAATTATATGTAGGTGGAGGGTGTTAATTGGGGTCTGTCGAGCACATATAAGGAGACACTTACTGAGTCTGGTGGAGGTTTGAGTGAGATGCTACATGTTTATAATCCTTCTACTCTGTAAACTAAATGTAATACTGAATAAAGATTGGCTCCAACATCATCCTTCAACAACAAGCTTTCTTGGAATTTAACATTCAGGCTTTGGCTGATAAGTGGCAAATAGCATTCATATTTCACAAGTGCCAATGATTCTATCCTACAAAAGAGAAACTAACAATCTCCCCTTGATATTTGATAACATTATCACTGAATTTCCCACCATCAACATCCTGGGGGGTCATAGTTATCCCCTCCTGCCCCTTACCTTAAATCTATGCCCCCTTGTTATTGATCCCTCTGCTAAGGGAAAAGAGTTTCTTCCCATCTATCCTATCAATGCCCCTCATAATTTTGTATACCCCAATCAGGTCCCCCCCCTCATCTTTCTCTGCTCTAAGGAAAACAATCCTAGCCTATCCACTCTCTCTTCATAGCTGAAATGCTCCAGCCCAGGCAACATCCTGCTGAATCTCCTCGCACCCTCTCCAGTGCAATCACATCCTTCCTATAGTGTGGTGCCCAGAACTGTACACAATACTCCAGCTGTGGCCTAACCAGCATTTTATACAGCTCCATCATAACCTCCCTGCTTTTATATTCTATGCCTTGACTATTAAAGGCAAGTATCCCATATGCCTGCTTAACCACCTGTGCTGCTGCCTTCAGTGATCTATGGACAAGTACACCAATGTCCCTCTGATCCTCTGTACTTCCTATCATCTGTTGTATATTCCCTTGCCTTGTTAGTCCTCCCAAAATGCATCACCTCACACTTCTCGAGATTAAATTCCATTTGCTGCTGCTTCGCCCATCTGACCAGCCCATCTATATCGTCCTGCAATCTAAGGCTTTCCTCTTCACTATTTATGACCCCACCAATTCTCGTGTCATCTGCGAACTTACTGATCATACCGCCTATATTCACATCTAAATCATTAATGTACCCTACAAACAGCAAGGGTCCCAGCACAGAACCCTGCAGTACACCACTGGTCACAGGCTTCCACTCGCAAAAACAACCTTCAACCATCACCCTCTGCCTCCTACCACTAAGCCAATTTTGGAACCAATTTGCCAAATTGCCCTGGATCCCATGGGCTCTTACCTTCTTAACCAATCTCCCATATGGGACCTTATCAAAAGCCTTACTGAAGTCCATTTAGACTACATCAACTGCCTTACCCTCATCGACACTTCTAGTCACCTCCTCAAAAAATTCAGTCAAGTTTGTTAGACACTATCTCCCCCTGACAAAGCCATGCTGCCTATCCCTGATTAACCCCTGTCTCTCCAAGTGGAGATTAATCCTGTCCCTCAGAATTTTTTCCAATAGTTTCCCTACCACTGATGTTAGACTCACTGGCCTGTAATTACCTGGTTTATCCCTGCTACCCTTCTTGAATAATGGTACCATATTCACTGTCCTCCAATCCTCTGGTACCTCTCCTGTGGCCTGAGAGGATTTGAAAATTTGTGTCAGAGCCCCTACTATCTCCTCGCTTGCCTCACATAACAGCCTGGGATACATCTCATCTGGGGATTTATCCATGTTTCAGCCCACTAAAACACCTAATACTTCCTCCCTTTAAATGCTAATTTGTTCAGGTATATCAAAATCCCCCTCCCTGATCTCTACACCTACATCGTCCTACTCCATAGTGAACACAGATGAAAAGTAATCATTTAAAACCTCACCTATGTCCTTGGCTCCCCACACACACTGCCAGTTTGGTCCCTAATGGACCCTACTCTTTCCCTGGTTATCCTCTTGCCCTTAATGTACTTATAAAATGCCTTGGGACTTTCCTTTATCTTGCTCGCCAGTGTTTTTTCATGTCCCCTCTTCGCTCTCCTAATTACTTTAAGTACCCCTCCTACACTTTCTATACTCCTCTAGGGCCTCTGCTGTTTTCCTTTATCCAATCCTTTACGGGAACATGTTGGCCCTGGTTACCATTGACTGGAAACTTAACTGGACCAGCCACATAAATACTGTGGTTACAAAAGTAGGACAAGAGACTGGGAATTCTGTGGCGAGTAATTCACCTCCTGCCTCCCCAAAGCCAGTCCACCATCTACAAGGCACAAGTCAGGAGTGTGATGGAATACTTTGCACTTGCCCGCATGAGTACTGCTCCAACAGCACTCAAAAAGCTCGGCACTACGCAGGCCAAAGCAGCCTGCTTGATCGGCACCCCGTTTGCTACCTTAAGCATTCACTCCTGCCACTATTGGCGCACTGTGGTTGCAGCGTGTACCATCTACAAGATGCACTGCAGCAATTTGCTAAGGGTCCTTTGACAGCATTTTCCAAACCCATGACCAGACAATGATTCTCTCCAGCAAGAGAGAAACTAACCATCTCCCCATGACATTACCATCATTGAATCTCCCACCATCAACATCCTGGGGGTCACCATTGACCAGAAACTTAACTGGACCAGCCACATAAATACTGTGGTTACAAGAGGAGGACAAGACCCAACTCTACCACCTAGAAGAACAAGTTGCAGCAGGGGAACACCACCACTTACAAGTTCCCCTCCAGACTTGGAAACATATCACAGTTCCTTCGTTGGTGCTGGGTCAAAATCCTGGGACCACAAAGACTACAATGGTTCAAAGCAGTGGCTCACCAGCACCTTCTCAGCAAGTAGGGATTGGCAATAAATGCTGGCCTTACCTGCTCAGGTAAAAAGTGATTTATGGTGTTTGAATATGCTGTTGCTTCCCAGATCCTTGCCCATTTTTCCTCCTACTGCCTGTTTAGATCCCCCAATTAGATTATTCCATTCCACAGTACTGAAATGGCCTTAACAAAGTCACACAAAAGTTTCTGTGAATGTAGGGCATTATTGAGCGAGATGCAATTGTCCACGCAATCCTCATCATTCTGTGGGACTATCCTTGCTTGGTTACCTATCCAACCATAGCCAGAGATTCTCTAGCAATATCTTCTCTTCCCGTTCCTGGATTGTCACCTCAGCAGTTCTCCTAGGATCCATCCTTGGCTCCTTCCATTTCCTCAATTACAGGCTGCCCCTTAGTGACATCATCCAAAGCTATGAAATTTTGCTTCTATGTGTTTGCTGATAACTCCTAGTTCTATTTTCCCTCGCCCTTTTTGATCCTACTGATGCTTCTGTGGTGTTGGATTGCTTTTCTGACTTTTGCATGTGCTGTAACCTCCTCCAGCTATACATTGGGAAATCCAAAGCCACTGTTTTCGACCTTCGCTACAAACCTCATGCCCTTGTCACCAACTCCATTTCCCTCTGTGGCTACTGTCTTGGGTTGAACCAGATCTGTGTTTCTGAATTTATATCCTCTTTGTCACAAAGATGCCTACTTCAACCTACATAACATCTCCCAACTCTGATATGACCTCAGCCTATGCACTGCTGAAACCCTCATTCACATCTTTGTCACTTTTAATTAATCTGCTCTCCTGGCCAAAGTCTCCTATGCATACTTCACCCCCTCCCCACCCTCTGTAACCTTCTCATCCAAAGCTCTGATGCCTGTATCTTAATCTGCACCGTTAGGCTTGTCCATACACATTTTCACTGGCCAATATTGGCTTCTAGTCTTGCCATCACAGAATTGTTACAGCACAAAAGGAAGCCATCGTGTCGGCACCGGCTCTCCGACTGAGCAATTCACCTGGTACCATTCTCCCGCTTTCTACCTGTAACTCTGCACATTCTTCCTTTTCAGTTAACAGTCTAATTCCCTTTTGAATGCCTCGATTGAACCTGCCTGCACCACACTCTTGGGCAGTGCATTCCAGACCTTAACCACTCACTGCGTAAAAAAGTTCTTCCTGTTGCTTTTGCTTCTTTTCCAATTACCATTAATCTGTGTCCTCTTAGTTCTTGATCCTTTCACAAGTGGGAACAGTTTTTCTCTATCTACTCTGTCCAGACTCTCATGATTTTGAATACCTCTATCAAATCTCCTCTCATCCTTCTCTTCAAGGAAAACAGTCCCAGCTTCTCCAATCTATCTTCATAACTGAAGTTCCTCATCCTTGGAATGATACTTGTGAATCTTTTCTGCACTCTTTCCAATGACTTCACATCTTTCCTAACGTGCAGCACCCAGAACTGGATCCAATACTGCAGCTAAAGCTGAACTAATGTTCTCAGTGACCTTGTCCCATCAACATGTTATCTCTTGCCCCACCCCTACTTTATTTGCTTAAAACCTATTACATTTCTAATATTTGCCAGTTTTGATGAAGGGTCACTGACCTGAAACGTTAACTCTACTTCTCTCTCCACAGATACTGCCAGACCTGCTGATTTATTTCCAGCATTTCTTGTTTTTTATTTCAGATTTCAAGCATCTGCAGTATTTTGCTTTTATAATCATAATCTCCTTGCTGTTGTACTCTTTGCCCCTATTACTAAAGCCCAGGGTACTGTACGTTTTATTAAACGCTCTCTCAACTTGTCCTGCCACCTTCAATGACTTATGTACATATACACCCAGGTCCCTCTGCTCCTGCAGCCCTTTTAGAATTGTACCCTTTATTTTATATTGTCTCTCCATGTTCTTCCTACCAAAATGAATCGCTTCACAGTTCTGCACATTGAGCTTCATCTTCCACTTGTCTGGCCATTCCACCAACTTGTCTATGTCCTTTTGAAGTTCTACGCTATCCTCCTCACAGTTCGCAAGTTTCGTATCGTCCACAAATTTTGAAACTGTGCCCTGTACACCAAGGTCTAGGTCATTAATATACATCAGGAAAAGCAAGGGTCCCAACACTGACCTCTGGGGAACTCCACTACAAACCTTCCTCCAGCCCAAAAAGCATCCATTGATCACTACTCTCTGTTTCCTGTCACTCATCTAGTTTTGTATCCATGTTGTTACTGTCCCTTTTATTCCATGAGCTATAACTTTGCACACGGGTCTGTTGTGTGGCACTGTATCAAACGTCCATTGGAAGTCCATGTACGCCACATCAACAGCATTGCCCTCATAACCCTCTATGTTACCTCATCAAAAAACTCCAGCATGTTTGTTAAACATGATTTTTCCTTAACAAATCCATGCTGGCTTTCCTTAATTAACCTGTATTTGTCCATGTGACTAATAATTTTGTCCCAAATTATTGTTCCTAGATGTTTCCCCATCACTGAATTTAAACTGACTGACCTGTAGTTGCTGGGCTTATTTGAACAAGGATATAACATTTGCAATTCTCCAGTCCTCTGGAACCACCCCCCAAGTCCAAGGAAGACTGGAAAATTATGGCCAGTGCCTCTGCAATTGCCACACTCATTTCCCTCAGTATCCTTGGATGCGCCTCATCTGTTCCTGGTGCTTTATCAACTTCAAGTATAGACAGCCTATCTAAATCTCCTCCTTATCAATTTAAATCTTTCTAGTGCATTAGTTACCTCCTCTTTCACTGTGGCCTGGGTAGCATCTTCCTTGGTAAAGTATTCATTTCATACATCAGCGATTTCCCCCTGCCTCCACGCGTAAATCCCCTTTTTGCTCCTTGATCGGTCCTACTCTGCCTTTTTACTATTTATATGCCTATAGAAGACTTTGGGATTTCCTTTTATGTTAGCTGCCAGTCTCTTTTCATACTCCCTCTTTTGTTTCTCTTCTTTGCTTTTCCACTTCCCCTCTGAACCTTCTATATTCAGCCTGGTTCTCCATTGCATTATCCACCTGACATCTGTCAAAAGCACACTTCTGCTTCTTCATCTCTATCTCTGTTGTCATCCAGGGAACTCTGGATTTGTTTGCCCTACCTTTTCCCTTTGAGGGAGTATACCTTGACTATCTCTTCTTTGACGGTATCCCATTGTTCAGATACTATTTCTCCTGCCAACCTTTATTCGGCCCAGATCCATTCTTACCCCATTGAAGTTGGCTTTCTCCCAGTTCATTATTCTTGCTCTAGATGGTTCTTTGCCCTTTTCCGTAGCCAACTTAAACCTTATGATACAATGATCAGTGTCCCCTAAATGTTCTCCTACTGATTTTTGATCCACTTGGCCCACCTCATTCCCAAGAACCAGGTCCAGCAGTGCCTCCCCTTTCGTTGGACTAGAAATGTACTGCTGTAGAAAATTTTCCTGAACACACTCTAGGAACTCTTGCACCTCTCTGCCCTTTACACTACTACTATCGTAGTCTATATTCAGATAATTAAAGTCACCCATTATAACTGCTCCTATAATTTTTGCACCTCCTGTGTAATTTCTTTGCAAATTTGTTCCTCTACATCCTTTCCACTAGTTGGTGGCCTATAGACTACACCGGGAAATGTAATTGCACCCTTTTTGTTCCCTAGCTCTAGCCAAATAGATTCTGTCCTTGAGCCTTCTGGAATATCCTCTCTCTCCAGGACTGCAATGTTCTCTACAATGCAATACTCACACTCCTCCCCCTTTTCTTCCTTTCCTATCTTTCCTGAACACCTTGTATCCAGCAACATTTAACACCCAGTCCTGCCCTCCTTTGAGCTAGGTCTCTGTAATGGCCACAACATCATATTTCCACATGTCAATCTGCACCTGTAACTCACCAATCTTATTAACGACACTTCCTGCATTCACATACATGCACATTAACCCTGATTTAGACTTTATTTCTTCCTCCCTTACTCTGCCCCCACCTAATAACTTAATCTCCATAGTGCTATCTATCTCTCCCACCTATCTCTGTGCACTTGGTAGTACTGTCTAATATTTTTACCTTACGCACATTATTCATATTTTCTACTTCAATGTTAAGAACATACGAAGTAGGAGCAGAAGTAGGCCGTTCGGCCCCTCGAGCCTCAAGATTCAATAAAATCATGGCTGATCTGTTTGTGTTTTGAATTCCACACTCCCATCTACCCCAATAACCCTTGATTCCCTTGCCTAACAAGAATCTATCTACCTCCACCTTAAAAATATTCAATGACCCCGCCTCCACCACCTTTTGAGAGTTCCAAAGTCGCACAACCCTGAGAGAAAAAATTTCTTCTCATCTGTCCTAAAAGGGCGACCCCTTTTTTTAAAACCGTGCCCCCTAGTTCTAGACTCATCCACAAGAGGAAACATCCTTTCCACATCCACCTTGTCGAGACCGTTCAGGATCTTATAAAACTCAATCAAGTCTCCCCTCCCCCTTCTAAACTCCAGTGAAATCGAGCCCAGTCTGTCCAACCTTTCCTCATAAAACAACCCACTCATTCCAGGTATCAATCTAGTAAATAAAAGCAAAATACTGCAGATGCTGGAAATCTGAAATAAAAACAAGAATTGCTGGAACCACTCAGCAGGTCTGGCAGCATCTGTGGAAAGAGAAGCAGAGTTAACGTTTCGGGTCAGTGACCCTTCTTCGGAACCCTTCAATCTAGTAAACCACCTCTGAACTGCCTCCAATGCATTTTCATCCTTAAATAAGGAGACCAAAACTGCACATGTTATTCAAGATGTAGTCTCACCAATGCCTTGTATAACTGAAGCATAACATCTGCATTTTTATTTTCAATTCCTCTCATAATAAAGGATAGCATTCCATTAGCCTCCTCTATTATCTGATGTACCTGCATACTAATTTTTTGTGACTCCTGCACTTCGGAATTCTGCAGTCATTCTCTGCTTTTCTATTCTTCTTGCCAAAGTGAACAACTTCACATTTTCCCACATTATACTCCATCTGCCAGACTTTTGTCTACTCACTCAACCTATCTGTCAGTCTGCAATCTCATGTCCTCTTCACAACATACTTTTCTACCTATCTTTGTGTCATCTGCAAATTTAGCTACCATGCCATTGCTTTCCTCATCTAAGTCATTGATGTAAATTGTAAAAAAGGTCGAGGTCCCAGCACAGACCCCTGCGGGACCCCACACGTCACATCCTGCCAATCAGTAATGGACCCATTTATGCTCTTGTTTTCTGCCAGCCAGCCAATCTTCTATCCATGTTAATATGTTACCCCCTACACCATGAGCTCTTACTTTGCACAATAACCTTTTATGTCGCACCTTGTCAAATGCCTTCTGGCATTTGGTGCTCATTCCACTGCCAATTTAGTTTAAAAGTTCCCCAACCACACTATTAAACCTCCCCTTGAGGACGTTGGTCCCAGTCCTGTTGAAGTACAACCTGTCCCTTTTGAATAAGTGTCTCCTATGCCAGAGCTGGTCCCAATGCCCCAAGTATCTGAAGCCCTCCCTTCAGATCCTCCCTATCTTCCTATTTCTACTCTTGCTAGTACGTGGCACTGGGAGTAATCCATTGATTCCTACCTTTGAGGTCCTACTCTTTAACTTCCTCCCTAGTTCCTGAAAATCTGACCGTAGGACCTTAATACTTGCCCTTGTTATGTCGTTGATAACAACGTGTACCACAACTTCTGGCTCACTCCCTACCCCCTGCAGAATATCCTGCGCCTTCTTTGTGATGTCCTTCACCCTGGCACCAGGAAGGCAACACACCATGCAGGACTCCCGATAACGGTTACAGAAATGCCTATCTGTCCCCCTGACTGTGGAATCACCTATAACGACTGCATTTCTGCACATGGCTGCTCCCTCCTGTCCAGGCCCATTCCCATTGGTGCCATGGCCTGGACAGCACTCCTTTAGGGTATTGTCACTCCCAGCAGTCTCCAAAGCTGAGTACTGGTTTGAGAGTGGCATACATCCTGAAGACTCCTGCACTTCCTGCCTGTTCCTACTCTTCCAGATGGTGACCCACCTACTATCCTGAATTCCGACTGCCTGTGGGGTGACCACCTCCTGGAATGTACGATCCAGGAAACTCTCCTGCTCTCTGATGCTCCGCAATGACTCCAGCTTCCCCTCAGGCATGAGCTCAAGCTGAAGCAGCTGGAGACACTTCCATACACACGTGGTCGCCCAAGACACATGAAGTGTCCTGAATTTCCCACATGGTGGAGGCATTGCAAGCAAACAGGTTGTAGCTGCCCATTCATGATCTAAACAAAAAAACACTATTCCCTTTTTAAAACACTCTAGTACCCTATTTAAACTATCAATTTTAATTAATATCTCTAGTCCTGCTCTGTGCTTATACTCACTACAACATTTACTGTTACACTACCCCGATTAACTATTTTAAATTTCCTAGCTCCTAACTTGAACTCATACCCTGTCTTCTGGTTTTATGGTAAATTACAAAATCCACCTTAGTTTTTATACCAATGAATCGATCAAGTCTTATTTTATATCTGATTTAAATTAAAAGCTTACACTATACCCAACCCGGCTGGCTTTCTGTTTCCCCGCAATTTCTGTTGATTGTGACGTCGCTCTGATGTCACTTTTCGATTTTTGATTTGCCTTCGAATCTCCCGCAGCTTCTCTCCAGCCTCCCAGCTTTTTAAATCCTCTCCTGCTGCCTCTAATTCAAAATTGCCCTCTACATGTTTAAATCTCTATCTCTGTAATCCCTTCCAGCCCTATAACCACCTTCTCCACAACTTTCCAATCCTCTAACACAAACCTCTTGTGCACCATTTTCCTCCCCCCCCCACCGCCCCCACAAACAATCCACACCTTCATCCACCTAGGCTCATGCTTTAGAAATCCCTGTGCTTCTCCACCTCCCTCTCCTTTAAAGACCATCCTTAATGTGCATCTTTAACAAGCTTCTGACCACCACTATTGATCTCTTTTTTTTTCCCTTTGGCTCAGCATCTGTTTTCCTAATACATTTGTGAAGGACCTTGGGATGCTTTTCTATGTTAAAGGCACTGCACCAATGCGAGTTGTTAATGATGGTTTCTAGGCACACACTCAGCTTAGACTGCAGTGGATTCAAGCCGCTATCATTGTTTTGTAAGATCCGTTTCTTAAGACTGCCTTGTAATGTTGGAACAGCCATTATTAGCAGCTTTTTCTTATCCTAGCCCAGAAGGAAAATCCATTTCACAAAGGCAGTAAACAATATTGCTGTGTTTAGTCTCTACTATCACTTTTTAAAAGAATATTCTATATTGCAGGATTTCGTCATTCTTGCTTTTTTCCTTATTCTTTCTTTGTATTTTGGAATGCAAACTGATGCAATAAATGTTTTCATCTTGAAAATAAATCTGCTGGACCTTACCTGTTCTGTCTCTTTGCAGACATGCATGGTGTGTCCAACCTACGATCTCGTTCTTTGTCGGGGACTGGGAGGTCCTTGGTTGGATCCTGGCTAAAGCTGAACCGAACTGAAGAAAATTTTCTACTCTATGCACACCTCACCTATGTTACATTACCAATGCATCGCATCACAACAGGTAAATTCTGTCAGAGCTTCACTGCTGTCTGGCAGCCTGCTGCACTGGCGGAGCAGGCTCGGTGGGCTGAATGGCCTACTCCTGCTTCTATGTTCCACGAATGCCAATGCAAAAGGAAATGCGTTGATAATTTTGTATTAATGGATTGTTGCTTAGGAGGCACTAAGGAAAAAATGGATGGCAAACCTTTCTTTACCTTTTTTAAATTGAAGGTAACTTAATGTGATTAATGAAAGTAATGCATCGGTATCTTTTTCCCCAAACAAAAGTAATGGTTGCTATTCCCTCATGAATACTGTGCTCGAGAATGGGTCTGTGATGTGAAAGAAATGGGTGTATAAGGTTTCATGCTAGGACTTTCTAAAGAAGTTATCTGTGCAACTGTTTGGGGACTGCAAGCTGCATAGCTTCTCAGCAGACTTCCTGACTTAAAAATCTGTGCAATAAATTACATTGTTCTAATTTAAACTGTGTGGGATTCAATCCAGCAACTTCAATAATTCAATTCACCTTTTTTCATCCCTTGCAGGTATTGATATCTACAAATATAAGTACTTCAAATAACTAATTATTCAAGTCTGATCTATTAAATTATCCTTTTTTAAATTTTTTGTTTTAAAATCTAACTAGATTATCACATTAATTGGCAAACTAATTTTTTAATGAATTGTTGCTTTATTAATCAAAATCTTTGCTAAATAAGGATTGTTTTCTTTTAAATGTTCAGCTATACCTAATCTTGAAAGTTCCTAAATCTGAAAAAAGGACAGAAAATTCTGGAGATACCCAGACAGCATCTGAGAGAAGGGACAGGTCAATATTTTGGGAAGGTCCCTACTCAAAATTTTGTCCTCGCTTCTCTTAGCAGATGCTGACTGATCTGCTAGGTATCTCCAGTATCTTCAGTTTTATGCTTTTTAACTTAGGGTTGTAAATCGCTTTTTCCAAAAGCCAATTATCTCTCAGATGTACCGTGGAACAGTAGGCAGATCTTACCCAGTATTTAAGTGATGCCTGTGAATAAACTTGAATAGGGCTCCCTCCCCAACTGCCAGATATACTATATATTACAATTTAGAGAAAGACTTGCATTTATATAGCCCCTTTCAGGACCTCAGGGCATCCAAAAGTGCTTTACCGTCAATGACCAAATAATTTAGTGATGTTAGTTGAGGGTTAAATAGTGGGCAGAACATCAGGGAGAACTCCTGCTTTTGAAAATAATGGGCTGAATTTTATGCCCCCTCCCAAAGAGAGGGTTGGTGGAGTGGGAGGTGGCATAAAATGGAGCGGGAGGCTCCGGGGGCCTTTCCCAACCCGCATCTGCCTCCGCAGCCACTTTATGCAGGGTGGCAAAAAACGGCCCACCCACCCACCCCAGGCCAATCAAGGCCCTTACGTGGCCACTTAAGTGCCTTCGCCCATCTCCACGTGGATTTTACGCATGGCAAGCAGGCATCCTAGACCCGAGAAAAACCACCCGACAAAAGCAGGTGGCTTTCTGATGGCCTAGGTGGGGTGCCCTCATGATCGAGCAGCCTGTGCCCGTGGAGGCTGCCCCTGATGCCCCAACCACCCTCAACACCTGTCCCCCCCCATTCGACCACCCTTGCCTCACCGGGGCCTGACCAATCACCCTGATGAGGCAACGAACACTTACCTGCGTTCCGGGGTTCCCCGACGTCATCTTTGCGATGCTGGGTGCAGTCCCAGCAGTGGCCATTGCTCCCGGTGGCGCTGCTGGGACAGAGAGCTGTCAGCTCGCTGATTGGCCGGCAGCTCTATTTGGCAGGACTTCCTACCTCCAGCGGGTGGAAGTCCCATCTCAAACTAATTAAAGCCCGGGGACCTCCAAGATACGGGTCGGATCCCCAGGCTAGGTGGAAGCGGGTTCGCTGCCGTCCACCCAGGGTAAAATCCCGGCCAATGCTGTCGAATCTTTTATGTTCAGCTGAGCGGGTAGATAAAGACTCAGTTTAACATCTCAACTGAAAGACAGTGGGCTGAATTTTGTTGAGCTCCCGACATCGAGCTCTGTGGTAGTGGTGGTGGGGGGAGGGCAGAAGATTGCAGCGGTCCCGTCACGCAGCCCGACGATGGGATTGCCGGGCTTGAACGTCCCGGACGGTGGCGAGGCTCCTTGGTGGCAACCCCTCCCCCCACCCCGCTGTTTGGTGATGGGACCCAACTAAATTTTTAAATAAACCTCATGAATACTTTTACCTACAATTCATCACGATCTTACCGGATGTCCAGTATCTTCTGTGTGACAGGCGGCACTCACACGCCTTCACTTTCCCATCCAGGGAAAGCTGGCTTCACTGCGGTGGGGAAAGGGGGGAACGTAGGATTTTTTGTGTAGTTGGGGGGTGGGGAGAAACAGGGTCAACACTGCATTTCTGGAGTGTGGGGGGGGAGGGGTGACCTCTGCATTTTGTGCAGTTGAGGGGTTGGGGGTAGAGGTCAGCTGGGCAATTTGTGTTTTTTGAGGGGGGGAATGGGGCGACCATTTATTTATCGTACGGTGATGGGGGGAAGTACGTGGTTCAAATCTGCAGTCTGTGAAAGGTCTGGCAGTCCTTTAAAAATGGCGCCTGCGCAGAGGCAGCTGACACCGTTCACGGCATCGTTGAAGCTGCCCCTGCCACGTGATTTGGGGGAGTGGAAGTGGCCGGACCTGCGTATTTAAATGAGCTACCGCGCGCTAGATCGCGGCGGTGTGATGGCCATTTTTTTTCTGCCGTCAGCCCAGTACCGCTAACAGTGCAGCACTCTGAGTACTGCGCTGGGATGTCGGCCTTGATTTTGTGCTAAAGTCTCTGGAGTAGAACTTGAATCCACAATCATCTGACTCGTAGGCAAAAGAGCTATTACTGAGAATAGACTGATATCTAGTTCCCTCTGAACGTCTTTTTATTGCACTTTCGACAATTCTTTTCCGTTTTCCAAGAAACCCTGATGACCTGTATTGTCATTAGATGTTCAGATTCTAGTGAGTTTTAAAAATCTTTTCCCAAACACATTTCTACATGCAGTATTGAAGTAAAATGACTTGCATCAAACTGAATTAGAACAAGATTATATTTCAAAAACAAGTATTTACCAATCTCTATTAAGTAACCCAGAAATAATTTCACGTTCCTTATACAAGGATCTATCAATTTCCAAGTTTCCCTGTATCTGATCCCTTGACTCCAAATATTGAGAAAATTATGACCTCTTCCCTCACCCAGGAGAAATTCTAAGTGGTATTTAGGCTTGATTTTGAGTTTTTGAATGTTTTTTCAACGCTATTGAATCTGCCTCTCTCTCGCCCCCTCAGATATTCTGGAAATACGGCAGAAGCCAATCTTGATGACATAGCGGACAGCAGGCACTGCCTTACAAACTCGCAGCCAAGTGCCTAATTGCAACTGGATTCTTGACAACACTACCACCTAGTGTCGGGATGGAAGGGAAGTTTATTACAATACCAGCCAATCAAAGTGCCTCCTTCACCTGCCCACAGGACATCACCAGTGTTCATTTTCCAATCACACTACGTTTGTGTTTTAATAGAGTCCAGTTAGGAGCTGCTTCTTACTAAAAAAAAACCAATACAGAATGCTTCATGAACAATTTTTGACGACAATTACTTTGTATCTAGCAACAATGATAAAGGAGAACAAAAGGCGAAGGGGAATTATTTGCTGAACTTTATATTAAACAAAAGATTTTAAATTCAATCTTCAAGAAAGTGTGTTCAGTAGGTAGATAGCACAGTTTTCTCCCCATACCCTATTCTTTGTCTAAGTATCATTTGCTTTGAATGCTTATATCCGATAATGTTGTAGGGTAATTCTTTCTCATGTTTTTTTTTTAAATGGGGTAAACAAAAGACATGGAATCACTGGAACCACACAGTGTTATCAAATTTTGCAGATCTATTCTAATAATCAATGGGATTTGTTAGAGGGAGGGGGAAAATGGCCTTCCTTTTTTTAATAAAGAAGACGGCTTTTGTTGATTTTTGTCAAACCCAAGCGTGTTGAGAAAGGGAAGCAAACATTTGGGAAATGTTTTGTGCTGCTTATATACTGCATCCAAGTGTTGGTTGTTGCACTCCACCTGTGTGCACATCAGGTGTGAATTTGTTTAGCGGGAAATGTATAAATTAATGTTATTGCAAAATTCCTTTTCCTGGAATATTTATTTGCATGTAGTGAAATGGAACTTTTTCCTTCCCGAGTCCACCTGACTGGATGGCTGGCATAATGAATGTACTGTTGGGATGTGATTTGAGTGGCACATTCTTCAAAGTACTCATTGTGACCATAAGTCATTTTAGCTGGTGAATCCATCTGTACAATGAAGATTGTTCGACAGTGGGAACCTAGCAGCATTACAAAATGGTTCTTTTAGCAGCTGCCCATGTGTATGCGTCCGGAGAATGGTCGAGTAAAAAAAAATACCGAGATGCTTTTGCACAAACTGGACCATAAAATAACGAATAAATGAAATATGGGGGAATCTTGAGATTCTTAATCTTGCTTTTTCCAGCCGAAGCCTTTGTACCATCAGACCTGTGGCTTATAAATTTTGACATTAAGCTGTGTTTTTTCTTGATGAAACGAAACTGAATTAAAGTTGGCTAACAGCTTGTTGGAATAGGGATGGTGCAGCTTTTTAACAAATTGTTTACTAAACCCTGCATGCCAAGTTACTATTTTTGTAATTTCACGACTTCTGCCATCCAGGAAATGTGACTAACTGCAGGCTTTACCCTGACCTATCTCTCCTCTTCAGGAGCCAGTTTGGCCTCGTTTCCAGTGTTAATTATATTTGCTGTTTGACTAAAAATGCTTGCATGGCATACTTTTGCAGTGCACAGCTAGAGTTGCCACCTTTTGCTGCACTGAAATGCAGACCAGGGACAGAATAGGGGCAGGTTAAGATCATGGCTTGAGTACAGATGCTTACCATGCTATTGATTTTTTTTTTTAATTGCAGTTTTTGATTTAATAGCTAATGTTTCCACATTGTAAAACATAGAAGTCAATAGAGGAAAAATTGACTTCTAAGTTTTATTTGGAAAAACAGACCTCTAATATGTGTTCATTTTAGAAATTTCTGAATGCAGTCAAAATCTGAACAGGTGGCAACTCTGTGCAGAGCAAGATGGAAATGTAGTGGTCAGGCTAAAATTAGATCCGTTTCATTCTGTCTCTTGAAGGATCCAGATTTTCTGCTGGAGCAATTGACATCGAGGCAAGAAGAATGGAAGTTTATACAGTGAAACTGTACTAATCTTAATCCGTGAGAGAGAATTGGGGTTTTGAAAGGGAATATTCCATGTATATATAAATAAGCTCATCCATTTTTCAACAAATACCAAGATTGGATTTGTGATGTTATTTTAAAAAGACTTGTATACCATAGTTTCATTTAGTTTGCTAAAAGCTTTATTTCCTGCTAATCAGCATTTTTGTAGAGTGTGGCACCTACTGCTTGTTCTGTGTTTAAAGTGGTGATGGTACTAGGAGAATAATTTGTCGAATAGAACAGTTTTTTGGGGGGGGTGTGGGAGGGTGGGTGTTGAGGAAGCCACTATTGTGTAATGGCTAAATGCCAACTTCATTGGTTCACTGCCATCTTTGCTGGACAGAGTTCTGTGTGAAATGTAGAATTTTTTTTAATGGTAGCCTAACATCTGATCAGAGAGCCACAGTTATGTCTCCATATTGTGTGATCAATACATGTTTTTTTTATTGATTATATTTAGGTGGTCAGTGGCTCACAAACATGAATCTTGTCCTCATTTGGTGGTGTGGATTTCTTTTGCTCCAACTTGAGCAGCAAAAAAGATATATTTACTGTTCATTGCTGGGTACAGAAGTCCCACATGCACTGCTAAATAAGCCACAGATTTGTTTTATAGTGCAGTATGGGATCTAACACTGACTTAAAACAGTCAAGTTTCTTTTTGATATGTTGCCTTTTTTCTAGCAGTACAACACTAGATTCCTTTGCTAGGAACCTGTCTTCCAATCATATTCTGAATTCACATTTGTGCACTGCTATAGGTAGCAGTAATGTTAGATTGAAGCACCTCACACTAAGAAGATGGGGGTGAAGGGGCAGACATGATAAATTAGCAAAAGTCATTTTCTGAATTTGGAAAATGTTCATGTAGCCAGCAGGAAATCTGTGGCTCAAACCACTTTGGCCTCTTGGCAGAAGGAAGAAAATATGATTTGTAAGAAACAGACAGGATATAAAGACTGGTAGAATTGTTTCCTTTTAATATAAACATCCTCCTAAATATTTGATTAACAGCAATCAAGTTTTCTCCATGATGATTATTTCCGCATCTTGTAACTTTTTTGTATACTGAGATTTAATTGATGCACCCCAATATGGCCGTTGAGGTGGTCATGTATTGGCTTGGTAAAATCTTCATTACTTGCACAATGCTCCTGCCTCTCCTTGCACATCCAATAGTTATCAAATAATTTTCACATTCACTTTCCAAAAGGCTGAGATTTCTCAAATTTGGTAGGTGCCTTTCAGAAAATTAGTGTGCTAACTTCAAGGCGTTATAATGGAAACCATTTATAAAGGCCATCTCCAAAGTGTAGTAATTAATATTTATAGCTTAAGGAATGTTGTACAAACTGCTTTTAGAAATTATATAAATTCAGTCACTGCTCCCTTAGAAAATTTGAATATGTCAAACTGTATTGTAATAGAGCTTTGTTGAAAAGTTTATTATATCTGGTTGGGAGAAGAGAAAGAACGTGCTCTTTGTTTTTAGCAGTCTTTCTCTTACATTTTCACACATTCCTCTGTTCCTTTTCTCTCTTTGTGCTTGTGCTTCTTTCCACCTTAATTTTACACACAAGGCATAGGTTAGTCTGTGATATGATAAAATGGTGACCACGATGGGAAGAAATTCATTGCAACAGCCAGGAGTTCCTGCACAAGAATTTGAGAAGTAAAACCTGAAAGTGACCTGAAATGTTAAAAGAATTTATTTAAGTTTAGATGGCAGTGCCACGTTCTAATTAAGCAAAAGGGTATTTTTTTTGTCCCAGTTTGTAAACACTATTCGTTCTCCTGCCCCATCTTACACTTTTTTTTTAAAAAGTGCCTTGTGTGTGAGACTTGTATGTACTTTTCGAGTTTTGATTGGGGGAGTATTTAATTAAGGGACGATATTGCTTGAAATGCTGAATCTCCTGCCAGGAGAGGGAAAAGTTGCAGTTAATGAACATCTGTTCCAGTCACAATAGAGCACCAATGTCAGGCACAAGAATATACTTTAACCTTTTTGTGGGCAGTAACTTTAAAGAGTTAGGAGGTGCACCATAAAGGCACAGTTCCTACAACACCTTAACAGAATTTGAAGAAAGCACCACTTGACTAATACTAAAGAATTTTTAAAACATACATGTTTGAGGAAACTGCAGTTTTTTTTAGAATGTTTGCTTTCAGGTCAGATATTTGCATCTTTTCATATTTGGGGGTGCTCTCCTAACTTTCTGTTTAACTTATTCATACATACCTCACCACCTGCAATACCTCAACTCTTAAGTGAGTGTTAAGTTTTTAATTGATCACTGGCTGTCTTTTGGCAAATAAGTTTATGTCTATGAGCCCTTGCAGAGAATTGACTGGCTACCTTAGTTGTTAAAGATACACATTCACTACTTTATTAAATGCTGAAATGCTTCCACAAACTACAGCTGTTTCTTTGAACAAAAGAAAAACAAATGTCTGCTTCATGTGCTGGAAGGAGATACTTTTTTAAATAACGTAACCTGTTCTAGGCAATGAAGAAGGGAATTATAGTTGATGCATTTCAATCCGAGTGTAAGTATATATGCTTTCAGATGGAGGCTACAAAAATGCTGGTTCACTTGTTTCTTTTTTTATTAGTTTCTTGTATTTATTTGCATTGAAGACTTGTGTGCAATATTGCAGCCCTAGATCAAAACCATCTGCTGAGTGCTACCTTAGTACCACAGGCATTGTGCATAGTCAGGATCTGTATTGTGACGGCCTAGTCAAACAAAATATTGAGTGCTTCCAAGGACAGGACACTCACAATAATGTGTAGATGCCCACCTTAGCAGGGCTTTGTTTTGCGTAGATACTAGTGTTCATCTACAATGTATGGACTCTTGTATTAATTTGATTGAAGTGTTATTAGAGTTGCAATGATGTTTTAGGTTAGTTAAAACCTTCAATGCGAGCAATTTTTTATTAAAGGTCCATTGCAATCGCAACCTGTAAGCCCAGGATAGAATAATCTTTTAAATGTTGACTATGGGCATTGTAATTGGCTCAAATTTCTCCTCAACAATGCTTAAATCCTCGTAAAAGCTACCCTCTTATTTGTGTACAGTAGCTCCTCCCAGTAAGCCTCTTACTATTTCATTGTTTTAAGAGTTTGTTCATTCAAGGGGAATGTCTTAGTGCTTTGGCAAACTTTGGGGAAAAAAGGAAACTGAGCTGTGTGTCATTTTTTTTTAATGATGCAATCAATCACGAGTGATGCAATGGAGTTTGATGTTGACAAACTTCTTTGTTTTTGCAAACATTTTCACATGATGCCTCTAACAGAGGATCCTGAAAGATTATTCACGCTTTGATATGTTCTAATAAACCGTACCTAAGGTATAACCTGTGTTGCTTATTGCTCATTAATTAAGGGTGCACTACACTAATTCAAAGCATCTAGTATACCGACTATCATGATTATCACTGATACTGAAAGGTCCCAAAAATGCACCCCTTGCAAGAATTTCTCTTCGTAACAATATTTAACAGGAATGGGACAAAGAAAAGGGGAATGAGGGGGGCCACTGTACTATGTGTAAAATTGCTGTTTTTGGAAAAAAAATAGGATTTGAGGCAAAATGCCATATATTACCTCAAGAAATTCCCTGTTTCAAAAGCCAATGTGTACTGAAAAATGTGACCTATATGCACTCTGTCATGTCTGTTTTAATTAACTGCCTCTGTGATAACAGATAGATTGTTAACTCTAAAATGCCAATAGGAACAGGAAACTGCAGCTTCTAGAGGAAACCCTGCAAGTTAGCGATTTTTCTATTTTTTTGGGCAGTGTGCAGTAAATGCATGGCTAATTGATATAATCTATGTAGGACTGTCAGCTGATTAAAAGCAGTTAGAAGTCATTAAGTTTTATGCTGAGCCACTGAACAAAGCACTTTAGATTGCCCTTGCCCTCTATTTCACTGCCCCCCTCCCCACCCCCCCCCACCCCCCCCCCCCCCCCCCAATCCCCTGCAAGAGGAATTGCTAGTTGAAGGTTTGATATGCACTTTGTTTAATTTCCAAATTTCCACCTTTTGGGTTCCTTATTAAAGGGGCATTGTCTTCATGGAACTTCATCATAGTGTTACTCCTGTGTGGTGGTGATCTAACATAAATGCATGATTCTTCCAGTTTTTTTTCTCTTCCCAAGAAAAATAATTGACAAACAGCTTAATTTGGATGAAGGATGTACCTGATGCTGTCTTTTAGTTTTTCATTACTGTCTATTTTCTCACATATGAATTACCACTCATTGGATGATAAGGAGCTCAACAGATCACAAGATGTTGTGCAAGGGCCTGGGGCCAGATATGTGATAGAGTAATATCCAATCTACTGGAATATGACTGCTGCCAGCTTTATATTGTAAAGTCTACAATTGTAGAAAACTGAATTGGTCAATGATATAGATATGACCACTTACCAGACATGGTTCATCAGATGAGGCAACTGAGACACACTACCTCACCTGGAATTCTGCAGAGGCAGTCTTTCTCCAACCCCCCACCTCCCCATAAACATCCAGCTGCTTGGTGGTGGGATTCTACAGGAAAGGCCTGTTACCATGGTAACATGCTGGCTTGGTTAGGCATATAGAGCAGTGCCTTGCCTATCAAAAAGGTCACCTGCTGCCTGTATCCAAAGGGAGAATATTATTAAAACAAACTATATTTCCTTAAGAGTTACGAATACTCTTTTCCATTAGCCTTCACTTCAGGCAGCACTGGTGGGTGGTCTTGAACACTTCAGTGCTGATTTATGTTTTCTGTACCTTGGTATGCTAGAAATAACAGCAGCACTGAACTTTACATCATTTGATAATCGTAGAACTTTAATTGAACAAATGTAGCTTCTGTATCCTTGCCCTCTAATACTGGAGGGCTATCACAGTGTTCTGATTGGCTCTTGAGTGCCCTTTAACATTCAGATGGAAATACCCTCATGAGAGACAATGCTGCTGTGCTTTGGGCTGCATGGTTTACAATCTTCAATGGAATCAGTGACATTTTGCATCATCAAAATACTCTTTGCTGTTCCATCATGTCGAAGGTTTCATGGAATAGCAATAACATAGCAGTTGTGTACTGTGAAACTGAGGATAGGCTAGTCCTGCCTCAATTCATCAATACCATGTTTTTGCTTTCAAATATTTAAAAATATCATTTTGAATTTCTTTGGAACTTTTGTATTTCCCTTCTAGAGCACAGACTGGTCTGTGATAGATATACTAATCCAGGGTTCTATACTTATGGCCTGACACTATTCTCAAGAAAATAAACAGCAAAGAATACGTCCAAAAGAATGATTGCAACATTTCAAAAACAGTGCTGAGCAGTTTATTATTGTGGTTCATTCTCCCACAAGGGCTTCAAATTCCATGTATCTCTCTGATTCTCATGTGTAACTTATCTCCTAGTTTTTTTAACCTTTAGTTCATAAAAGCAAAAGCTTTAGTATTTACCTTTATAGCTTTCTTCCACCCTTCATATTTGTCTGTAGTTAACTCTCCGTGTTGAATTGGGTGAAGGAACAGACTCTAGAAACAGCTCTGCTGCTGTTGCCGCCTAAATCGTGTTGAGGCCAAAAGTGATGTGTTTAACACAATTGGATTGTAGATAAGGTGTCAAGTTGTAGAAAAATAGGCTTCGGTCTTCTATGTAAATGTACTATTAAAGGTCCTGATGCTTCAAAACAATTTAATAATAAACAAATGGATAAGCCTATTGTCAGTCTGTTGTATGATTTCAATAATGCTGTAAAAAGGGGATGTTGATACAGTGAAAGAAATATTAAACTTTCATTTTGTGAGGGTACTCTCAATGAGGTGAGCCAACTAGCCTTTTCTCATTCCATACTTCCTTATGTTCTTTGTGCCTCAGACTGTTATGGCTCTCTGCTGAATAATTTGCATAAAAACAACAAAATGCTGGGGAGGGAGGGAGAGAGAAATGCAAACTGAGGTGAAGAGGGAGCAATCAACACAAACTGGGAGAAGGAGGAAGAGAAACACCAAAGGGAGAGATGGAGAGTTCATGTTGACCTGTGATGAGCACTGTTCTGTGTATCATTACAGGAGTCAGGTAGCTTCGATGCTACTCTCGGAACTGAGCTTCACCTTCCTGAAGCTGGGCTTCTGCAGTGGAGGGGTGGGTGGGGCATTAGTGTATTGAAATTTTGTGTTTTGTTTTTACAGTATACAGGAAACTATAAAAATATTAAGTCATTAAATTGTCTCCCGTTCCCCAACAACAGAGTACTAGTGGTTATAAAGCCAGTACACCACTGTAGCCTCTTCCACTGGTGCAAATGTCAAGTATCTTTTTATGCACTTTAATTCTGCAAATTACCCATGAACATACAGCAGCTGATTGTATTTAGTATAGAATCTGTGTCCTTGCAGCAACATTACCATAATTAGGAAGCTGCATTAACAATGCAGGAACAGGATTTAGTGATTTAGTTCCTCACGCCTGTTCTGCCATTTAATGAGATCATGGCTGATCTGTGACCTAACTCCATATCCTTTAATAAATTTAGGTTAACAAAAATCTATCAATCTCAGATTTAAAATTGATCTTACATCAGTTGCCATTTGCAGAAGAGAGTTCCAAACTTCTACCACCCTTTCTGTGTAGATGTGTTTCCTAATTTCACACCTGAAAGGTCTGGCTCTAATTTTTTTGACTATGCCCCCTAGTCCTACACTCCCCAACCAATGGAAATAGTTTCTCTCTATCTACCCATTTACCTGACCTGCTCCCATCAGTATCTTAAACTTTGATCAAATCATCTTCTAAATTCTAGGCAATACAACACTATTTTCTGTAATCTCTCCTCATAATTTAGCCTTTGGAGTCCAGGTATCATTCAGGTAAGTCTATGTTGCACTCCTTCCAGGTCCAATATATACTTTTCTAAGGTGTGGTCTAACCAAGGGCTTTTATAGTTGAAGTATGAATTCTGCCCCCTTGTATTCTAGTCCTCCACATATAAAGGCCTGTATTCCATTAACCTTTTTGATTATTTTATTTTCCTGTTGATGACATTTTAATCTATGTACCTGGATCCCCAAAACTCTGGACCTACACTGCTTCGAGCTTTTCACCATTTAGAAAGTATCCTATTCTACCCTTTTTAGGTCGAAACTGGATGACCTCAAATTTGCCTACATTAAAATCCATTTGCTACAGTTTTGCCCATTCACTTTGTCTATTATCTCTTTGCAATTTTATGTAGATACACTGCTTACAATGCTGCCTATCTTTGCCTCTTCAAAAAATTTAGATATGTGGATTTACATCCCATCATCTAAGTTGTTGATAAATATGGTGAATATTTGAGGCTCCAACTCATACCTGCAGGACACCACTAGTCACATCCAATGTTCCCCCTAAGCTGTGGGGGTGCATAGCTGTGCAGCAGCTGAAAGGTACTGCGCAGGCCTTGGTCTGGGATAAATAATGCGTGTGTGTGACCAAGCAAAAGAATTTAAAGGGACTGCATACTGAAAATAAACACTGCTCACAACAACTAAATTTTAAAGGGAACATTGGTCACATCCTGTTAGAGTGTAGGGATAATGGGCCAGTGTTTTTCCGACTGCACAGCCAATTTCCTAAACAAATCAATAATTTGCCTTCAATTCCATGAGTTTCAACTTTAGCTAAGTCTCTTATGAAGGACTTTAATCAAATTCCTTCTGAAAGTCCATATCAATAACATCCACAGACAATGCCCTGTCCCTACTTTAGTCAGCTCTTCCAAAAAATTCAATCGGGTTCATCAAGCATGACCTACTCTTTACAAATCCATGATCAGCTGAAAAGTTTCAAGGTGTTCAGTAACCCTCTCAATTATAGATTCTAGTAATTTCTCAAGAAGGGAAGTTGGGCTACTTGGTCTATAATTCCTTGGTTTCCCTCTTTCTTAAATAGAAGTGCGCCGTACACATTTTTTAAATTTAAGAACAGTTCCCAAATTGAGAGAAATTTCGAAGATTATAGTTAGGGCATCTGCTATGTTCTGACCCACTTCCTTTAAAATCCTGGGACAGAAAACATCTGGTCTTGAAGTGTGTCGTCCTTTTAGTGCCATTATTTTCTTCAATGCTGTTTTTTTGCTTAAGTTAAATTTTAAGTCTGTATCCCTCATGCAGTATTAGTTCCCTTGGAATTTCTGGCATGCTGTTCCTCTACTGTAGATACTGATGCAAAGTAGTTATTCAAACTGCCATTATCTGCCATTTCCTTATCGTTGACAATAGCATTTTATCAGTTTTCAAAGGGGCCCACATTGCTCCTGCCCCTCCTTTTTCCTATTGTAATTGTAAAACATTTTTGAATTTGACATTCTTTGCAAGTTTCTTTTCACACTTTATGTAGCTTTTACTATTATTTTGTCACGTTTTGCTGCTCTTTACATCTTTCTCATTCACCCGGAACTGTGCTTTTTTTTTGAATTTTCCTATGCTGTTTTTAATTTCATATTGTCTCTTACCTCTTCAGTCGTCCACGTTTTTTTTGGTAAGTACAGCTCTTGCACCTTAACAAGTATAAGTGGTTCTGTATCTCATTTTTTTGAACACCTCCCATAGAGCTGTTGTTTTAACCATTAACAGGCTGGCCCACTTTAATGTGGACAGTCTCTGTCTTATCCCAGTGAAGTCAGCCTTACCTAAATCTTGAATCTTAGTTTCTGGAAGAAACATGAAACAACTATGTTGAGCTCATCATATTATGATCACTATTAGATCACTAAATCTGGTTCATTACACAACATAAATAGGAACAGGAGCAGACCATACAGCCAATCGAGCTTGATCCACCGTTCAATAAGAGCATGGCTGATCCTGTGCCTTAACTTCGCTTTCCCGCCCGCTCCCCATATCCCTTGATTCCCTGAGACCAAAAATGTGTCTCAGCCTTAACTAAATCCAATGATGGAGCATCCACAAACCTCTGGTGTAGAGAATTCCAAAGACTTACAACCCTTTAAGTGAAGACATTTTTCCTCATCTCGGTCCTAAATGATCCCCTTATCCTGAGATTGTGACTCTCTGTTCTAGATTCCTCAGCCAGGGGAAACAACCTCTCACTGTCTACCCTATCCAGCCCCTTCAGAATCTTGTACATTTCAATGAGATCACCTCTCATTCTTCTAAATTCCAAAGAATACAGGCCCAATTTACTCAGCGTCTCATCATAAGACAACTCCCTCATTCCAGGAACTAATCTAGTGAACCACCTCCAATACAGGTATATCCTTCCTTAAATATGGAGACCAAAACTGTGCACAGTACTCCAGGTGTGGGCTCACTAAAGTCTTGTACAATTGTTGCAAGATTCTGTTATCCTAGTACTTCAATCCCCTTGCAATAAAGGTCAACATGCAATTTTCCTCCCTAATTGCTTGCTGTACCTGCCAACGTTGTGTTCTTTGCATGACTACAACCAAGTCCCTCTGAACATCAACATTTACAAGTTTCATGCCTTTTAAAAAATATTCTGCTTTATTCTTACCACCAAAGTGAATAACCTCACACCTCCCCACATTATACTTCAACTGCCACCTTTTGTCCACTCAATAAGCCTGTCTGTATCTCTTATTAGATCTAATATGGCATTCACCCTTGTTCTGGGACATGTTGCAGAAAACTATCCTGGAACACTCTCAGGAAATTCGCTACATTTGACTTGCTCGTCTGCTTGTCTCAATCTAGATGAAAGTTGAAATTCCCTATTAAAACCACTCTACTATTGCTACGTGCTAGGCTAATCGATGCATTTATTCAATCTACCACTTCATAGCTGCTGCCAGGTGCCCTATGCTTAACTCCCACTATTGTTTTAATCCTTTACTATTTCTTAATTCTACCCACAAAGTCTCCAGTGCCTGCTTGCCTCTTGTTATATCCTCTACTCACTGAAGTGATTTCATCCTTAATCATGAAGGCTACTCCTCCCCCTCATCATTTTTCCTACTTTTCTGTCAACTTTCTAACCTGGTATATTTAGTTCCCAGTCTTGCAGCCATGACTCAGTAATAGCTACCATTTATACGTTGAATTTATAAGTTGAATTTGCACCTGCAATTCACTTGATTTGTTCCTTATACTGTTACGATCCCATGGAGCTTACAAACCAAAAGAATCCAATTCGCCGACTGACCCCAATTTCGAAAAAAACAAAACAAATGGATAAGATTTCATTTTTATAAATTTTACTTTAAAACAAACCAGAAATCAACAAAAATTAAACATGAACTAACAGTTAAATCATGGTTTATGTATGTTACATGTTAATTATCAAACGCAAAGTAGATCTCTAGTCTTTTGGGTAGTCCTCTCAGCAAAGGTAGCACTAGTTAAGGCCACAAGGTCCTTCAGATTTTTGAATTTATCAAGTAGATCTCCAGATTCCGTCTTCCCAGATGCAAACGGCGATTTCCACCGATACCGTCTCCACCAAAATTGCACGTTGTTCTGGAACTTCCGTAGTTTTGCTCACAACAGTCTTGATGGTGTAGCTCCACTGGTGTTGCTTTAAGTAGCTCTAAGTCACTGAAAACAGCTGTAGCAACTTCTATTTGCTAAGGGCCAGCTACCAGAAAGAGGTCCCAATCACAGCAGTTTGTCTTGTCCAAAACAACCACGCCTTGCTGCTTGCTTCAACACACTGCAGTCTGTAATCTAGTAAACTGAACCCTGAGCTCCAGTCACGTCTCTGGTCACAGTCTAATCATAAGACCAGTTAAAACAAACAGTCATAACAGTTCTGTCTTCCCCAGAACTCTGAAGCTCTCAGTTTCCATTTCCAGTAAAGAAACTGTCTTAGAAAAAAATACAAGCTCGGAATCCAAAGTCAGCACCTAGCAGTACATTCAACAGATCAACTGTTCAGATATTAGTCTGCACGTACGGACTTCATCAGAATACTCTGTGTTTGTTTAAAGAACACTTATTTGGGCCACATGCCCTAACCTGTCCTTCTGGTCTAATGCTTTCCTCACAAGTTCATTGGAGTGAAAACCGATCTGACCCAGATAAATTGCAATTGCAGGTTGGCAGGCAAAACTTTAAAAGAAGCTCATTGCTCTATTAAAGATGAGATACCTCTGGTACAGTTGAGGTACATTCTCGAAAGAGGGAAAGGTAGGACAAGCAAAGCCAGAGCTCCTTGGACGATGAAAGAGATAGTGTTACGACCAAGGTGGGAGCAATGCATAATCAATTCAGTCCCATCGCTCCATGGGTCTCAGCGTATTATTAAAGTTTTCCCACCCAACCAGAAAAACAGCCAAATTAAACATTCTAGTAATCCCCAGAATAAAACAGACCAAACCAGGTATCTTTAGACAACAACAAATTAACTATTTATTAAAACTAAATCTTAAACACCATTAAGATAAACCCCTATGTTTAAAAACCTTATAACTTATTTTAACCTAACTCCCCCATTCACACATACATTCAAACTAACAGTTAACCAGTTTTAAAAGTGGTGTTTTTAAAAATTAGCTGTTTCTTAAGAATAAATAAGTAAGTCTTTGTGGGTTACATTCCTGATGGGTGAGGTATTCTAATGTGAAAATAATCAAATGCCACTCGAAGTCTCCATACGGATACAAAGAACAAAGAAAATTACAGCACAGGAACAGGCCCTTCGGCCCTCCAAGCCTGCGCCGATCCAAATCCTCTATCTAAACCTGTCGCCTATTTTCTAAGGGTCTGTATCTCTTTACTTCCTGCCCATTCATGTATCTGTCTAGATACATCTTAAAAGATGCTATCGTGCCCGCGTCTACCACCTCCACTGGCAATGCATTCCAGGCACCCACCACCCTCTGCGTAAAGAACTTTCCACGTATATCCCCCCTAAACTTTTCCCCTTTCACTTTGAACTCGTGTCCCTTTGTAATTGAATCCCCCACTCTGGGAAAAAGCTTCTTGCTATCCACCCTGTCTATACCTCTGATGAAATACTCTGTTCTTGATAGGCATTCAAAACACTTTGGCTGCAGCAGGCATCGAGCAGTTCTTTCAACAATGAACATAGCAATAGGTCAACTTGAATTTTAAAACCAACAGTCTCTCAGTCGAAACTTTACTTCAGCAATACAAACGGTCTCTTCAAAAAAAAAAGGTTTTTTTTTCCCTCACGCAATTAACTCGGCCTGTTAGCTCCTTGTAGAATTATCACTGAGAAAAATAGACAGCTCTTCTCTTCAGTAGCACGCTTCGCTGGAGCGTCTCTCAAAACTGGTTTCAGTCAGTTTTTACACAGTTAAGTGGAAGCATTATACCATGTGATCTCTCTCTCTCTCTCCTCCTGTCGCCTAGGTAACAAAATGCAGCTGGCACACTGCCTCAGAAATCCAAAAGCTGCTCTCCCTGTCCTAAAGGTATACGGTTTTTATCCGAAGAGAAACTAAATACAGTTCCCCGACAATAGTAAGATAAAGTAGAAAAAGGGTGCATAACGGCATATGTCAGGTTGATAATACAAGCGAGAACGAGCCTGAATACAGAAAGTTCAGAGGGGAAGAAGTTCAGAGGGGAAGTGAAAAAAGAAATGAGGGGCAAAGAGAGAGTATAAGAGACTTTCAGCTAACATAAAAGTACATTTAAAATTCCTTCTGTAGTCATATAAATAGGAAAAAGAGGTGTGAGGCTGAGGTACTAAATGAATACTTTGGTAACATCTTTTTCCTTGGTAAAGACAGATGCAAAGTCATACTGAATGAGATACTGGATGGGCTAAAAATTGATAAAGAGACAGTATTAGATAGGTTGGCTCTACGTAAATTTGATAAATTGTCAGGACCAGGTGAGATGCATCCAAAGATACTGAGGGAAGTAAGGGTGGAAATTGTGGAGGAACTGGCCATAATCTTCCAATCCTCCTTAGCAACAGGGGTAGTACCAGAGGACTGGAGAATTGAAAATATAACAACCTTGTTCAAAAAAGGATGTAAGGTTAAGCCCAGCAACTACAGGCCAGCCAGTTTAACTTCAGTGGTGGGAAAGCTCGGAGAAATGAAAATTCAGGACAAAATTATCACTTGGGCAAATGTGAATTAATTAAGGCAAGCCAACACTCATGTGTTAAGAGCAAATCATGGTTAACTAACATGATTGAATTTTTTGATGAGGTAACAGAGGGTTAATGAGGGTAATGCGGTCAGTGTGGTGTAAATGGACTTCCAAAAGGCGTTTGATAAAGTGCCACATAACAGGCTTGGCAGCAAAGTTAAAGTCTGTGCGATGAAGGGGTTATTGGCAGCATGGATATGATGTTGGCTGAATGACAGGAAACATAGAGTAGTGGTAAACGGTTGTTTTTCAGACTGGAGGACACAGTGGGACTCCCCAGGGGTCGGTATTAGAACCACTGCTTTTCTTAATCTTATTAATGATCTTAACTTGGGTGTGCAGGGCACCATTGCAAAATTTGCAGATGACACAAAACTTGGAAGTATTGTGAACTGTGAGGAGGATATTGATAGACTTCAAGAGGACATAGACAGGCTGGTGGAATGGCCCGACAAGTGGCGGATGAAATTGAATGCAGAGGACTGTGAAGTGATAGATTTTGGCAGGAAGAATGAGGAGAGGCAATAGAAAATAAAGGATATAATTCTAAAAGGGGTGCAGAAGCAGAGGGACCTGGGGGTATAGGTGCACAAATCATTGAAGATGGCAGGACAGGTGAAAAAGCAGCTAATAAAATATCCGGAACCTCGGCTTTATAAATAGGGGCATAAAGTACAAAAGCAATGAGGTTATGGTGAACCTTTATAAAAGACTGGTTCAGCCTCAATTGGAGTATTGTGTCCAATTTTAGGCATCACACTTTAGAAAGGATGTGAAGGCTTTACAGAGTGTACAGAAACATTTTATTAGAAGGGGTCCAAGGATGAGTGACTTCAGTTGCGAGGATAAATCGGAGAACCTGGGGGCTGTTCTCCTTAGAGAAAAGAAGATTGAGAGGAAATTTGATAGAGGTGTTCAAAATCATGAGGGGTCCGGACAGAGCAGATAGAGAGAAACTGTTCCTGTTGGTGGAAGTGTTGAGAACTAGAGGACACAGATGTAAGGTGATTGGCAAAAGAATCAACGGTGACATGAGGGAAAGCTTTTTTATGTACCAAGTGGTTAGGATCTGGAATGCATTTCCTGAGAGTGTGGTGGAGGCAGATTCAATTGTTGCTTTCAAAAGAGAATTGGATAATTATCTGAAGAGAAAATTTTTTTTCAGGGCTACAGGGAAAAGGCAGGGAAGTGCGACGAGCTGAGTTGCTCTTGCAGAGAGCTGGCACAGACACAATGGGCTGAATGGCCTTCTGTGCTGTAATCATTCTATGATTCTATGTTTCAGTTTTCTCTCTCCTGGTTTAATTACTTTACAGCTGTTTTCTTTTTACCGAGAGTGCCTTAAGCACAATTTCTGAGTGTTTCTCTACTCTCTTCCCCTTCACTTGTTTTGGATTTGTTTTATATTACCTTTTCCACCAGAGCCACCCGCCCCCGCCATAAACCTTTCCGAGTTTAACGTCCTTGTGACCGCCCTATTTATCCTTTCTACTAGGACCCTGGTTCTAGCTTGGTTCAGGTTGGGCGTGTTCCAACGATACAGTTCCTTCCTGCTCCCATACTGCTACCAGTGTCCCATGAAATGGAACCCCTCTTTCCCACACCACTCCTTCAGCCACATTTTTAAAATTCTTTCATGAGATGTGGACGACACTGGCAAGGCCAGAATTCGTTGCTCATCCCTAATTGCCCCAACTGAATGGCTTGCCAGGGCATTTCAGAGGGCAGTTAAAAGTCAACCACATTACTGCTCTTGAAGGCTATCAATATCCTCCTCACAGTTCACAATATTTCTAAGTTTTGTGTCATTTGCAAATTTTGCAATGGAGTCACATGTAGGCCAGACCAGGTAAGGATGGCAAATTTCCTTCACTGAAGGATATTAATGAACCAGATGGGTTTTTATGACAATCGATGATAGTTTCATGGCACCATTACTGAAACTAGCTTCAATTGAATTTAAATTCCACCAGCAGGAATCAGTGCTTGGACCCCAGCTATTCACAATATATATTAATACTCCTGCTCCTATTTTCTATGTTTCTATGTTTAAGTAGATACCTATGTGCTTGCCTGAAAACCCTTGGGTTCTGCTGTTCCTTCCTGTGTTGATTTTGATATGAAATCACTTTTGGAATTTTGATCCCTGCGGTATCCCACTAGTCACTGCCTGCTACCCGGAAAGAGACCCATTTATTCCTACTCTCTGTTTCCTGTCTATCAATCAATTCTCAATCCATGCCAGTATATTACTTCCAGTCCCATACCCTGTCATAAGGATACCTGCAAGGGAGACATGAAGATAACAGACTATGACACAGACAAATGCCCGATAGTTGCCAATGGCCGGAACCTCTGGAGGCTGACTGTTCTGAGGGGCATCGGAAAAGCCAAGGAGAAACAAAAAGATCAGTTGGCTGAGAAGAGGGTCCAGAGAAACAGAGGCCATAGAATCCTGCACTTTATCAGCTCACTGCCTTCATCTGCAGCAGGTGTGCAGAGACTGCCATGCCAGAGTGGGGCTCCTGAGCCACACCAGGCAGTTTACCATAGAGTTGACCATCAAGGTACGAATCATTGTCTCATGAGATGGAAGGCTGCCAGGGAACTCCTGATGCACTTTGCTGCACTGACAAACGTATAAGAATTTACATACAGATAAATATTTTGTGAAGCCTTTGTTTACAGTGTTTCCAGAGTGTAAAATGATAGTCATTGTTTAGCATACATATTAAAAGATTAAAGTGAACTTTTCAGTTTTGATCCAGCTATGGTTGGGGGAGGAGGAATAAAAATGGTCCTACCTATGCAACAGTTCAACAGTGTGGCGGGACCAAGTGTGAATCTTTCATATACGGTCTCCCTGGTCTCAGTCAAGTCTGGACATGACACTGAGTGTGGTTTGAGAGAAAAGGGAAAGAAATGAAAAAGGAAGAGTTCACAACCTCAAAAGAAATAAAATTAAAACATATGCTAGATGAAAACATGCTTATAGATTAGCTTTACCTTTGCTACTTATTGAAAGTTAATGAATGATCACAAGTTTAATATCAGACTCCATACCTATGAGCATAAGATGAACATGACAATACACACATGCATGAGAATTGATATGCCTGTTCCACAACATGATCTTGTTGAAAGCTCTGAAGTTAAAGATTGTTCAGAGTAACAGCTCCATGCAGTGTGGTGCTGGACTGTACAGATCAAGAAGGTCCTAAGTTCAATCAGCAGTCTGTAATGATTTAGCTAATCTCAGTGAGTGTGGCAATAGGGATGCTACAATTTACTCAGGGTCCCAGGACTCTGGGAGGTGGGGATAATCAGGAAGGGCTTTCTATGTCAATCGCTCTAACAACACTGAGGTGAATAAAAAAACACCTGAGGTGACTGGTCCGCTGATTTTATCCTTCCCTGTATGGGCGTGTTGCTTCCACTTGCACTTCCTCATAAAATCGTATCTGAGGTCAGAAATTGTCATGTAGGGAGACACAAATCGATGTCGTATTACTCAGTGGCATCTTGGCATGGTTTAAAATTGTTTCCACTTTTTGTTTTCCTACTGAGCCACACCAGGCGGTTTAACATAGAGTTGACCAAGGCACAAACCTTCGTCTCATAAGAATCCAATATACTGCGCACTGTCTATAATAACCAGTCATTTGTACTGTCACTTGCATTTTAAATAGAACACATGATCCTATCTCATCCTAAAGCATGGATCAAAGTGAAGTACAGGCCTCCGGAAGCAGAGAGGAAAGAGCAGCCAGCTGTGCCATTACATCCTGCATGCACTGTCCAAACATCCCAACAAGTTACTGCATTTCCAACAACATAAATATTCTGTGATGTTTTTTTCTGATTGCGCAGTGATTACTTCCTGCCCTGAGAGTGTCTGCTCTAATTAGAATTAACACAATGATTACAGAACAGAATTGTAGCTATATGCTTTCCAGCTGCTTGTTCTGTGAGCCATAATTAAAACCTGGAATAGGAAGTTCTACTATGATTGAATTACTGGGAAACAAGTCTTGCAATGCAGTTACTGGTAATTTGGTATTCAGATGCAATCAGATCACAAACCATCTGTTTAACCATGTCTGAGAAGATTTTGTTTCTCCAGACTACTTCCATTCCTTATATAAAACTTTACGAGCTCAGCATGTATCTCACAAACAATTTATATTCAAGTGTATTTTAATGCAAGAGTTCTGTTGTATCAATGTTAGATTTATGGCATTTTTTCCAGAAAATTCGAACTTGAAGGCATAATTAGGAAGACTTATGTAGTGACTATGACATTGTGTGACAGAATAATATATCTTTAAGTAAATAGCCTGTCGCATGTTACAGTCCATTTCATTTGCATATATCAATAAATTATGCATGAAATAAAATTTGTAATCTTGCTCCAAAATGCTGTCTGGAAAAATAAATTGTTTTAACAGTAATTCTGTGTACTAAGCATATCTATTAAAAATTGCAGCAGACATAAAAATCATTTATTCATCTACCTTGTACGATGAAAGTACATGTTACTGTTTCTGATAGATACATCATGTTGCTGAGATCAAATAATCACTTAAAAGATTAAAGATATTTCAGTACTATATGTTGAATAAGCTCTGCAGACCTGCCACATCCAGTCGTGAATGATGGTGGACAACTAAACAACTAACAGGAGCTCCACAAACATCCCCATCCTTGATGATGGGGGAGCCTAGCATGCCAGTGCAAAAGACAAGACTGACACATTGGCAACCATCTTCCGCCAGAAGTGCCAAGTGGATGATCCACCTTGGCCTCCTCCTGAGATCCCCAGCATCACAGGTGCCAGTCTTAAGCCAATTCAATTCACTCCATGTGATATCAAGAAACGGCTGAAGGCACTGGATACTGCAAAGGCTATGGGTCCTAACAATATCCTGGCAGTAGTACTGAAGACTTGTGCTTCAGAACTACCCGCGCCCCTAGTCAAGCAGTTCCAGTACAGCTACAACACTGGAACAGAGTCATTTATTTATTTACCGCATAGGAGGCCATTCAGTCCATCATATCTATACCAGCTCTCCGCATAGCAATCCAGTCAGTCCCACTCCCCTGCTTGATCCCGTAACCCTGCAAGTTTATTACTTTCATGTGCCCATTCAATTTCCTTCTGAAATCATTGATTGTCTCTGCTTCCACCACCATCACAGGCAGCAAGTTCCAGGTCATTACACTCACTGTGTAAAAATGTTCTTACTCACATTCCCCCTGCAATTTTTTTATTCGTTCATGGGATGTGGGTGTCGCTGGCAAGGCCAGCATTTATTGTCCTTCCCTAATAGCCCTTGAGAAAGTGGTGGTGAACTGCCTTCTTGAACCACTGCAGTCCTTGGGGTGTAGGTACATTAACAGTGCTGTTAGGAAGGGAGTTGCAGGATTTTGACCCAGCAACAGTGAAGGAACAAGTCAGGATGGCATATGGCTTGGAGAGGAACTTGCAGGTGGTGCTGTTCCCATGCATCTACTGCCTTCGTCCTCCTACATTGTAGCAGTTTGGAAGGTGTTGTCTAACGAGCCTTGGTGAGTTGCTGCAGTGCATCTCGTCGATGGTACACACTGCTGCCACTATGCGTCGGTGGTGAAGGGAGTGAATGTTGATGGTGGTGGATGGGGTGCCAATCTAGCGGGCTGCATTGTCCTGGATGGTACTGAGCTTCTTGATTGTTGTTGGATCTGCACCCATCCAGACAAGTGGAGAGAATTCCATCACACTCCTGACTTGTGCCTTGTAGATGGTGGACAGGCTTTGGGGAGTCAGGAGGTGAGTTACTCGCCTCAGGATTCCTAGCCTCTGACCTGCTCTTGTAGCCACAGTATTTTTATGGCTGGTTCAGTTCAGTTTCTGGTCAATGGTAACCCCAGGATGTTGATAGTGGGGGATTCAGTGATGGCAATGCCATTGGACATCAAGGCGAGATGGTTAGATTTTTTGTTTGAGATGGTTATTGCCTGACACTTGTGTGGCACGAATGTTACTTGCCACTTATCAGCCCAAGCCTGGCTGTTGTCTAGGTCTTGCTGCATCTGGACAGGGGCTGTTTCAGTATCTGAGGAGTCGCAAATGGTGCTGAACATTGTGTAATCATCAGCAAACATCCCCACTTCTGACCTTATGATGGAGAGAAGGTAATTGATGAAGCAGCTGAAGATGGTTGGGCCTAGGACACTCTGCTGAGGAACACCTGCAGTGATGTCCTGGGACTGAGATGATTGACCTCCAAGAACCACAACCATCTTTCTTTGGACTAGGTATGACTTCAACCAGCAGAGAGTTTTCCCCCCGATTCCCATTGACTCTACTTTTGCTAGGGCTCCTTGATGCCACACTCGGTCAAATGCTGCCTTGAAGTCAAGGGCAATCACTCTCACGACACCTCGAATTCAGCTCTTTTGGCCATGTTTGGACCAAGGCAGTAATGAGGTCTGGAGCTGAGTGGCCCTGGTGGAACCCAAACTGAGAGTCATTGAGCCAGTTAGAGTCATAGGGTTATACAGCACAGAAACAGGCCCTTCGGCCCATCGTATCCATGCCGGCCATCTATTCTAATCCTATTTTCCAGCACTTGGCCCATAGCTTTGTATGCTATGGCGTTTCAAGCGCTCATCCAAATACTTCTTAAATGTTGTGAGGGCTCCTGCTTCTGCTGAGCAAGTGCCACTTGATAGCACTGTCGACCTCCCCTTCCATCACTTTGCTGATGATTGAGAGTAGGCTGATAGCGTGGTAATTGGCTGGGTTGGATTTGGCCTGCTATTTGTGGACAGGACAAACCTGGGCAATTTTCCACATTGCTGGGTAGTTGACAGTGTTGTTTGTAGCTGTACTGTAACAGCCTGGCTAGGGGCGTGACTAGTTCTGGAGCACAAGTCTTCAGTACTATTGCCAGAATGTTGTCAGGGCCCACAGGCTTTGCTGTACCCAGTGCCTTCAGCCATTTTTTGATATCACGTGGAGTGAATCGGATTGGTTGAAGGCTGGCATCTGGGATGCTGGGGACCTCAGGAGGAGGCCAAGATGGATCATCCACTTGGCGCTTTTGGTTGAAGATGGATGCAAATGCTTCAGAGACTTGTGTTTTGCACTGGCATGCTGGGCTCCCCCATCATAGAGAATGGGGATATTTGTGGAGCCTCCTCCTCCTGTTAGTCTACAACCATTCACAACTGGTTGTGGCAGGACTGCAGAACTTTTATCTGATCCGTTGGTTCTGGGATGCTTGACTCTGTCTATTGCATGCAACTTTCGCTGTTTGGCATGCAAGTAGTCCTGTGTGGTAGCTTCCCGAGGTTGACACCTCATTTTGAGGTATGCCTGGTGCTGCTCCTGGCATGCCCTCCTGCACCCTTCATTGGACCAGGGTTGATCCCCCGGCTTGATGATAATGGTAGAGTGGGGGATATACCGGGCCATGAGGTTACAGATTGTGTATGAATATATTTCTGCTGCTGCTGATGGCCCACAGCGCCTCATGGATGCCCAGTTTTGAGTTGCTATATCTGCTATAGCTGGCAATCAGCAGGAAGTTTCCTTGCTCATGTTTGACCTGATGCCATGAGACCTCATGGGATCTGGAGCAAATGTTGAAGACTCCCAGGGTAACTCCCTCCCGACTGTATACCATTATTCCGCCACCCCTGGTGGGTCTGTCCAGCCAGTGGACTTCTCAGGGTCTTTTAGAAAGGTGCTGGACAGATGAGCTGTGTTGTGATCTTCTCTCCTTCCTTGGGAATTCTCTTCTTCTGCAGACTTGACATTTTACACATTCAGCAAGAATCTGGTCTCTTCCTCCGTGACACTTCTTCAGCAGGCTTGACTCTTATCTCATTTCAGAAGGCAAACACTGACACTCCAACCAAAAGCTTGTGGGTTTGCTGCCCTCTTAGGTGCGCCCTGCTGCTCCTGAGCGTGTCCTGTCAAGGGGCACACGACTGTCACTTCTCTGCACACATCTTCCCCAGTTACCAGGCTTTCTGTTCTATTTTTAACTTGCGTCATGTGACAACCAGTAAACATTGTTGCCAAAACAGTTCTTTCAGTGTCCTCTTGATGACCCTTTTGAAAAAAAAAACTAGTCCAACATCTCTTCAGTTTGACTTTGAATTCGTCAAAAAATATTTTTTATAAATAACAGAAGTACTTTCGTAACACCTCTGCCCTTGGAGAAATGAAACACCATTTTTAAATGCATTTCACTACAAAGTGTGGGAAAAATGGATGAAAAATTGCAGAATAGAGTTTCACACTAATATTCATTCTTTTCTTGTCGTTAATACAATTCTGCTCTGTACCCTCTTTTCATTCAGATAACTCGAACAAAGTTAGATTCTTGATAAAGCATCTGCAATAAAATTATTTTTGCCCGCAATGTGGATAATCTTCAAGTGATAAAGTTGTAATAGTAAACTCAATCGGAATAATCTGGCATTCTGGTTTTTTAATTTTTCCACAAAGACTAGGGGGTTATGATCAGTATACACCAGTGTCTCTCATAGTCGTGGCGGACATAGACTTCAAAATGTTTAAGAGCCAACAATAAACCTAGGGTTCTTTTTCCACTGTTGAATATCTTCTTTGGTGTCAATTTAGCTTTATAGAAACGTATCCCAACGGCCTTTCTATCCCTGATTCATCATCTTGTAACAGGACTGCACAAACCCCCAGGTCACTACCATCAATTGCTACCTTAAAGGGCCTACTGAAATTTGGAGCAACCAACACTAGCTCATTAATCAAAATGGCTTTCAGCCTCTCAAAAGATGCTTGGCACTCCCCTGATCACACTACCTTGGTTTTCTTTTTCTGTAGTAAATCTGTCAGTGGAGCAGCTATGGTACTGAAATTTGGTACAAACTTGCAGTAGAAACCACATATCCCCCAAAACCTCATGATTTCTCGCTTAGACTTAGGGGTAGGGAACTCCACCAATGCTTGTATTTTCACCGTTCTTGGCAACACTTGTCCTTGCCCTACTATATGCCTGAGGTAGGTCATTCTCGCTTTAGCAAATATACTTTTGGCAAGGTTTATTACTGAATCAGCAAATTGTAATTTTCTAAACAGAGCTTTTCCAGTTGTTCCAAGTGGTCTTTCCAAGTGTCACTGTATACCAGCACATCATCAAGGTAAACTACATAGTTAGGAACACTGGCTACCACTTGGTTGAGTAGTCCCTGAAAAGTGGCTGGGGCATCCCCTAGCCTGAATGGCATCACACGGCATTGGAAAGGACCATCTGGTGTGACAAAGGCTGATATTTCTTTCGTTCAGGGTGTTAGAGGAACTTGCCAGTATCCCTTTAACAAATCTATTTTTGTAAGAAACAAGGCACTGCCCACACTGTCAATACAGTCTTCCAAGTGAGGTATTGGGTAGGAGTCTGCCTTTGTTACTGCATTAACCTTTCTGTAGTCTATGCAAAGTCTAGTTGAACCATCAGATTTAGGCACCAATACTATTGGTGAACTCCAGCTGCTTTGACTGGGTTCTATTAGGTGGTTCTCCAGCATGTACTGGATTTCTGCTGTTACCTGGGCCTGTTTCTTTGGACTTAAGCAATAAGGATGCTGTTTTATAGGAAAGGATTCCCCTACATCCACATCATGTGTGGCTAAGGTTGTACACCCTGGCTTATCCCTACAGATTCTTTTAAATGCTGTGAGTAGCCTTGTTAGGTCTTCTCATTGTTCTGCATCTAAATATGAACGCATAGAGTCCAATCTCCCTAGCAATTAAGTATTGGCTAACCAGATAGTAGGAGGTTTAATTTGAGAATTGTCTAGGCCTCCTTCTGCCTCATCCTCACTATCCTTTTCATCCTTCTCTGTCCCTACTACCTGACATACCAATGCTTGCTTATCCTCCTCCCGGTGATAATATTGTTTTAACATTTCGATATGACACAGCCAATTCTTTTTCCGGTGATCTGGGATGTCAATCAAATTATTTACTTTGCCATTTCTCTTGAACACTTTATATGGACCACTGAACAGAGCTTTCAATGGTTTACCCAGGAAAGGCAGTAATACTAACACTTCATCCCCTGGTTGAAACGTTTGGGTCTTGGCATGCTTGTCTGCCCATTTCTTCATAGTTGTTTGGGAAGCTTTAAGGTGTTCTTGAGCCACATTGCAAGCTCTCGTGAGCCGCTCCTGGAACAAAGATACATAATCTAGCACTGAATATTTGTCCCTCTGTTCTAAAAAACCTTTCTTTAATGAGTTTTCGAGGACCTCTTATCTCATGTCCATAAACTAATTCAAAAGGACTAAAACCTGTAGACTCATTAGGTGAATCTCTAGTGACAAACAAAAGAAATTCTAGCCCTTTATCCCAATCATGGGGATATTCATGACAGTATGGCCTGATCAACATTTTGAAGGTTTTATGGTACCTTTCTAAAGAGCTCCTTGTGTCTGTGGGTGGTATGCTGAAGACTAACCCAAATTACCCATAACTTGCTGAAAATTTTTAAGACATAAAATTGGAACCTTGATCCGACTGAATCTCAATCGGTAATCCATATCTAGTGAAGAACTGAGTTCACTTCTCTAGCAGAAATTGTCCTCAAGGGAATGGCCTCTGGGAACCGAGTAGCCATATCCATGATAGTGAGTATATATTGGTGTCCCGATTTTATTTTCGTTAAGGGTCCTACGCAGTCTACCAACACCCTACTGAATGGTTCCCCAATAACTGGTATGGGAATTAGAGGTGCCAGTTTTAGGAACATAGGCCATTGAGCCCATTGAGCCTGCCCCGCCATTCAATACGATCACGGCTAATCTTCCACTTCAATGCCTTTTTCCCACATTATCCTCATATCTCCTTATGTCATTTATATTTAGAAATCTGTAACTCACTGCTTTAAACATACTCAATGACTAAGTTTCCACAGCCCTCTAGGGTAGGGAATTCCAAAGATTCACAACCCTCTGAGTAAAGACATTTTTCCTCATTTCGATCCTAAGTGGCTTCTCCCTCATTTTGAAATTCTGTCCCCTGGATCTAAACTCCCCAACCAGGGGAAACATCTTAGCTGCATCTACTCTGTCTATCCCTTTAAGAATTTTATAGGTTTCAATGAGATCACCTTTCATTCTTCGAAACCCTAGAGAATACAGGACCAGTTTCCCCAATCTCACTTCATAGGACAGTCCCGCCATCCCGGGAACACATCTGGTGAACCTTCATTGCACTCCCTCTATGGCAATAATATGCTTCCTAAGGTAAGGGGACCAAAACTGCACACACTACTCCAGGTGTGGTCTAACCAAGGTTCTATACAATTGAAGCAAGACTTCACTGCTCCTGTACTCAAATCCTCTTGCAATAAAGGCTAACATACCATTAGCCTTCTTAATTGATTGCTGCACCTGCATGTTAGCTTTCAGTGACTTATTGACCAGGACACCCAGGTCCCTTTGTACATCTACACTTTCTAGTCTCTTACCATTTAAGAAATACTCTGCACATCCATTCCTCTTACCATAGTGGATAACCTCACATTTTTCCACATTATATTCCATCTGCCGCGTTCTTGCCCACTCACTAAGTCTGTCCAAATCCCCTTGAAGCTGCTTTGCACCTTCCTTCACAACACACATTCCCACCTAGTTTTGTGTCATCCACAAACTTGGAAATATTACATTTGAACCCCACATCCAAATCATTGATATATATTGTGAACAGCTGGGGCCCAAGCACTGATGGCTGTGGTACCCCAAGAGTCACAGCCTGCCAATGCGAGAATGACCCGTTTATTCCTACTCTCTGTTTTCTGCCTGTTAACCAATCCTTTATCCATGCCAGCATAGTACCTCTTATCCCATGTGCTTTAATTTTGCTAACCAACCTCCTGTGGGGGACTTTATCTAAAGCCTTCTGAAAATCCAAGTATACCATGCCCACTGACTCCCCTTTATCAATTCTGTTAGTAACATCCTCAAAAAACTCCAACAGGTTCGCCAAACATGATTTCCCATTCATATAGCCATGTTGACTATGGCCAATCAGATCATTATTATCCAAGTGTTCATTTATCACAGCCTTTAGAATAGATTCTAGCATTTTCCCAATGACTGATGTAAGGCTAACACATATGTAATTCCCTGTTTTCTCTCTCCCTCCCTTCTTAAATAGTGAGGTGACATTTGCGACCTTCCAATCTGCAGGAACCGTTCCAGAATCTAAAGAATTTTAGAAGATGATCAGCAATGCATCCACTATCTCCACAGCTGCCTCTTTCAACACTCTGGGATATAGAATATCAGGTCCCGGTGATTTACCAACCATCAGCCCCATCAATTTCTCCAATACAACCTTCTTACTAATACTAATTTCCTACAATCCCTCATTCACTCCTAATCCCTTGGATCTCTAATTCTGGGAGATTTCTTGTATCTTCCTCAGTGAAGACAGACATAAGGTAATCATTTAGCTTTTTAATGGCAGGTTGCGTTTTCCCACAATCTGGCACATATCGCACGTTTTCCAAAACTGCACCAAGTCCTTGGAAAGACCTGGCAGTAAAAATGTCAAATTATATGTGATTTGGTCTTCTGGATCCCCATATGTCTCGCTATAGGAATTTCATGGGTTGTTCTTAATAGTTCCCAGCCATACTTAGGCGGTACCACTATCTGATAAACTACCACCCATTCTTGGTCCGCAGGTCTGTGAGGAGGTCTCCATTTCCTCATCAGAATCCCATTTTTAATAGCCTTCTGGAATTCCTTTTGCCTCAGTTTCTGTTCGAGCTGATTGTGTCACTTTAACTCTAGATCAGCTTGCTGAGCCGTAGTCAGAGAAGACTTATTAAACATTTCCTTCGGATTATCCAAATCCCTAAAGAAAGTTTCAGATATGCGACTATAGAACTCCGACAATGGAACTTGTTTAGCCATTGCTTGGGTTACTACACATGAAGGAAAAATTCCTGGAACCTTTTCCTGCAACTGTTCTGTGTCTAACTTCACTTGGTTTTCCATGACTACTGGAGAAGCTACTACCTTCCTTCTGGGCAAATCATTCCCCAAGAATAGGTCAACTCCGTCTACTGGTAAACTATGGCCAACTCTTACAGATACTGTTCCCAACATTAGGTCACATTCTAAGTGCACCCAATACAAAGGTACAGACATATACTCCCCGCCAATACCATTCACTAAAACTTTAGCATTCAGTGCACTTTCTGGTGGAAATGTTATGCCTTTCCCCAGCAAAAGAGTTTGGGTGGCTCCTGTATCTCTAATTATAACTATAGGTTTGCCTGACTCACTTGAGGGATAAGGAGTTGCTTTTGCTTTCGACAAGAATTTCCTATAACTATCAGGTATCTTATTTACAACCCCTGCACTCTCAATAATTTTTGTATTTAGTCTTACAGCTGCAGTCAGAGCTGCAGCCTGATCTGCTGTACTCTCGGTCAGGGCCCCTATCTCTGCGTTGGCTTTGTGTACCCCAATAAATCCCATGGGTTTACCCCACAACTTCCAGCATTCTGCACAAAGATGTCCCACCTTGTGACAATGGTAACATTTAGGCTTGTGGGCCTCACTTCCACCCTCAGCACTTTCCTTTCTGGCCTGAGAAGATCCTGGGGTGTTCCCAGCTGCCCATTCTTGTCCCCTTTCTTTCACCCTCCCACCTTCTATCCTTCTCAGGTTTGTGGGGGTGACAGGCAAAGGGTTTGGGCTTATACACAAGCTCACAATCATCAGCAATTTCCGCTGCCTGTCTGGCCGTTGAAACCTTCTGGCACTCTACATGGGTTCTTATTAATGGAAGGAGTGAATTTTTAAATTCTTCCAGGAGAATTAGTTCCCTAAGGTTCTCATATGTGGCTTCTATCTTTAGTGCCCTTATCCAACGACCAAAATTAATTTGCTTTACCCTCTCAAATTCTATCTAAGTCTGCCCAGACAACCTCTGGAGGTTCCAAAATTTCTGCCCGTCGCTTCAGGGACTTATTCATGTGCAGCCAGAATAGCCTTTTTTGCCATCTCGATCTGCAGAAGCCTCCTCAGAAAGCATGGCATAGACTTCATGAACTATGTCCATCAAGTTGCTTTGCATAAGCAATGTCCAACTTTCCTTTGGCCACTTCAACTGTTTGGCTACCTTTTGAAAAGAAATTAAAAATGCCTCTACGTCCCTTTCCTCAAACTTAGGGAGGGTTTGTACAAATTTAAACAGCTCTCCACTGGGTCCTGGGCTGGAGCCAGATCATTCCCCACCAGAATTTTCACAGGAGTCAAGACCACTCTTTTGGCTTAGTTCCATCTTTTTAAATTCAAATTCTTTTTCTTCTCTTTCCCTTTCCTTTTCCTCAAGTTTAAGTTTTTTCATTGTTAATTCTTTTTCAAGTTCAAGTTTTTTCAATTGTTTTTCCTGCTTAAGTTTTTTCATTTGTAACTGAATTTTAGCTAATGAAACTGCACTACCCTCTGGTTTGCCGCCTTCTTCCAATTTCAAATGGCGTGCTATAACTTCAATTATGTCTGCTTTCTTAGCTCCTGTTTTAACTCTAACCCCAACAGTTCTGCCAAATCCTTTAGTTTAACCTTGGTTAAGTGTCTCAAATCACTCAGGGATACATCCTCCTTCCTCAAAAAAGTCACAGCAACTGTTAAAGACATTCCCATAGGTAAACTTTATTTTATTGCACAAAAAACCTGGTTCTTATTTTTTTCCAATTATTACCCCACTTACAGTTGCACGTCATTGGCGTTCAGTTCATCCCGGCAAGACAGCCCCCAATTATAAGTTCAGACCGAAGCGGGAGGAGTGCACAGTTTATTCTAGTTCCACTTCTGCACAGGTCACAATCATATATTTAAATTTTTCCACTTACTGATATGGTCAATCATATACTCTATTTTTCCCAGAATAGAAACACATGAACCAAGTTTCTTTAATGAACAAAATTATCAGATTATAAAACAAGTTTTAACAGTAATGAAGTAAAGCAAACACACAGATTGAAATTTTAAAGTTCCCCTTTTACCTTAGCCCCTCACACTCACACATACACTGGTTAACCGGAAAAAGTAAAAAGGGAGTTTTGTTCAGAGCTCTGTTACAGACAAAAAAAAACTTGGGCTGAATATGTACTAATTCTTGAAGAAAACAGCAGATGAGATGTGTTGTGTTCCAAAATTGGCATACAATCCAGCCTCTGAGTACACAGAGATGGGTCACTGGGATCTTTTGGAACAGTTCTTTTCAGGTGGCACTGAGAATTACTTCAGCAGGTTTTCCTTCAAGGCAGGAGACAAGATGAGTTGACACAGAGGACTTCTCAGGGTCTTTTAGAGGTGCTGGGACAGCTGAGCTGGGCTGTGGTCTTCCCTCCTTTCTTGGGAATTCTCTTCTCCTTCTGCAGGCTTGGCTCTTTAAACATGCAGCAAGAATCTGGTCTCTTCCTCCATGACACTTCTTCAGCAGTCTTGATCTTATCTCATTCCAGAAGGTAAACACTGATATTACAACCAAAAACTTGTGGGTTTGCTATTCGCTTTAGCTGCTGTTCCTGGCTTGTCCTGTCAAGGGATGCGTAACTGTCACTTCTCTGAACACACCTTCCCCAGTTACCAGGCTTTCGGTTCTATTTTTAACTTGTCATGTGACAACCAGTATTTGTTGTTGTCGAACCAGTTCACAGTGTCCTCTTGCTGACCCTTTTGAAAAAATAACTGCTCCAACATTTCTTCAGTTTGACTCGAATTCCTCAAAAAGTTTTTTTTTAAACAAAAAATAGAAGCACTTTCAGAATACTGTAAGGTATGATTCCGTGAGTATGACGATGTCAGGCTGTTGCTTGACTAGTCTGTGCAACGGCTCTCCCAATTTTGGTACAAACCCCCAGATGTTACTAAGGAAGATTTAGCAGGGTTGACTAGGCTGGGTTTGCCGTCGTCATTTCCAGTGCCTAGGTCGATGCCGGGTGGTACGTCCGGTTTCATTCCTTTTCTTAGATTTCGTAGTGGTTTGATACAACTGAGTGGCTTGCTAGGTCATTTCAGAGGACACTTAAGAGTCAATCACAATGCTGTGGGTCTGGAGTTATATGTGGGCCAGACCAGGTAAGGATGGCTGATTTCCTTCCCTAAAGCACATTACTGAACCAGATGGGTTTTTACAACAATTGACAATGGTTTCATGGTCACCATTAGACTAGCTTTTAATTCAAGACTTTTTATTAATTGAAATCAAATTTCACCATCTGCCATAGTGGGATTCTTGCCCAAAACCTTCAATCTCTGTCCCCTAATCCTTGTACCATCAGTTAATAGGAACAATTTTTCCTTTTCTAACTTATTTAAGCCTATCATAATCTTGTACACCTATATCAAATCTCCCCTCTTTGCTCTAGGGAGAACCCCAACCTAATCTTGTAACAAAAATTCCCCATCCCTGGATCCGTTCTGGTAAATCGCCTCTGCACCCTTTCAAGGACCCTCACATCCTTCCTAAAGTGGTGACCAGTGTAGCGTCTACCCGGGGTCCTGTTCACAAAAAGCAACAGAAATCCAATCCGGCCAATTACCGCCCCTTTGGTCTATTCTCGACACTGCTATCAAGCAGCACTTACACAACAATAACCTGCCTACCGATGCTCAATTTGGGTTCTGCCAGGGCCACTCGGCTCCAGACCTCATTGCTGCAATTGTCTAAACATGGACAAAAGAGCTGAATTGCACAGGTGAGGTGAGAGTGACTGCCTTTGATATCAAAGCAGGATTTGACTGAGTGTGGCATCAAGAAGCCCTAGGAAAACTGAAGTCAGTCAATGGAAATCGGGTGAAAACTCTCCACTGGTGGGAGTCATACCTAGCGCACAACGAACGATGGCTGTGGTTGCTGGAGGCCAAACATCTAAGCCCCATGCCATCGCTGCAGGAGGTCCTCAGAGTAGTGCCCTCGGCCCAACCATCTTCAGCTGCTTCATTAATGACCTTCCCTCCCATAAGTTCAGAAGTGAGGATGTTCACTGATGATTGCACCGTGCTCAGATATTGAAATAGTCCATGCCTATATGCAGCAAGACCTGGATAACATTCAGGCTTGGACTAATAAGTAGCAAGTAACATTCGCACCACACAAGTGCCAAGCAATGACTATCTCCAACAAGAATCTAACCATCTCCCCATGAGATGGGGAGAGATGAGAGCAGACAGGGGAGAGGTCTTCTTTGTCCAAGAGAAAAGTGCTTTTTCTTCAAACACTGTTTCCTCTAATTAAAACTCTCAGTTCAAACCTCTGCAACAGCCAGTTAGTCATGTGACTAAAACTGGTCTGACCACTTCTGCTGTGTATTGGGAAGCAACAACTGGGTCCCCAATGTTCTAACATTGTCTATAACCATGCAAATGTCTTTCCAGTCAAGGGCTTGCAATTTTAAGTTTTAATGTTCATGTGGCTAAATAATGTGTGCCTCAGTTGTGCCAGGTGGGGGGTTTGCCTCCACACCCAGGGAATGAAATGCAATTTGAAGGAAAACAGCACATTTCATTACTGGGTTTGAGAGAAATATAAGATACAGAAAGAAAAACCATGCATTTCTCTCATTCATTTACCAATCTTAAAACTTATTAAAAATGGTCCGTTCTGGGTGCTAGGGCTGCTTAAATTTTCTCAGGAGAGTTAGTAGGGGACGGGTCTATCCTGAACTCTGAGTCATGCAAAGACTTTTGGCTTCAGGGGATTGGTGGTTCCCTTTTCCTCTGACTGAGGGAGGAGTCTTTGTTAATCTCCTTTCATTCTCTGGGACACTCCTACCTGTAGGTATCTGTGCAGAGTTGGCTGCACTCTCCTGTGGCACTTCGACCAAGTGAGGCATTACCCTCATGATTTCTGTGCCCTCTAGAAGTTTCTCTTTGTCTCTGCAGGTTCCTGTAAATGCTGTTAGCAACTTTGGTGGGGTGCTTTTAGAGTCTGCATTCACATATGAGGATGAGGTCTAACTTTTCACATTTTTTGGGGTTGACTAGAAAGTATGGGTTTTCATCCAGGATTTCTCCCGGACTTCCTTAAACCTGCCCTCTCGGTCACTTTTTCCCCTTCCCTTTCTAAACTTTTGCCAGCTGTGTGCTTGCCTGTCCCCCTTTGTTCACGGCAGGGGTCCCTTACAGTTCACTAGCCCTATGCTGGAGGGTCTTCCTAACACTGGTACAGGACTTAGGGGTGCAGGTTTCACTGTAGGTTGGTGCTTCCCCTCAACCTGGCACATGTGGCAACTCCTGCAGTACTCCACCACATCTTTGTGGAGTTTTGGCCAGTCAAGCTGCTGCCTTATGCAGGCTTCGATCTTTCGTATACCAGCAGATACAGCCACTGTAGTCTCGTGGGCCCTTAATATTCCTCCCTGGTACCTCTGTGGCACCACTAATTGGTGAACTGCTGTCCACTCCTTGCCCTCAGGTCGGTGAAGAGAACTCCATTTCCTCATCAGTATCTCATTCTTTAAATAGTAGCAATCAGGGGCTCCATCTGGTTCACTTTCAGACTGGGCAGCCTGTGCTAACTCAAGCAATACTGGGTCGGCTCACTGAGCCTCAGCTAGGGAAAATCCATTTAATTAATTCCCTGGGTCCCCTAACTTTCCAAAGAAAGACAGGCAGACATCATGGTCATTTGCCTGCAGTGTCAACGCAGTCTCCTCTGGGGGAGCTGGTTTGAATATGGCCTGATCCAGACACATTCAGGGACTCTGCAGGGGACCATCTGCCACTGCCCTGTCTCTCTGACCTGCTGTGGTCTTTCTTTCACTAGTGGGAGAGCTACCACCTTCACTCCTGCCAGATCATTACCTAGGAGCAGGCCAACCCCATCCACAGGCAAACTAGGGACAATACCTACCATCACCGGTCACAAAACTAGGTCACACTCCAGGTGCAGCCAGTGTACAAGTACAGGCATACACTGCCCTCCAATACCATTCACTACAATTCTGGTGTTCACTGCACTCTGGGGGAAAGGTCAGGCCTTTCCCCAGTGAAAGGGATCTGGCAGCCCCCGTGTCCCTGAGAATTACTATGGGCTTGCTTGCCCCACGTGAGGGATATGGGGTTACTTTCTCTTCAAATACAAAATCCTGATAACCTTTAGGAATCCTATTAACATTCCCTGCTCTGGCCATTGTAAGCTCCTGGGTGGCACTCTTACTGCAGTTAAAGCCACAGCTTGTTCTGTTTTCTGCATCAGGCCCTCGTCTTCTCTGAGTGAGTGTGTCCTGATTAACCCTACCAGTTTTCCCTTCAGTTTCCAGCAGTCATTTTTTAAATGCCCTGCCTTATTACAATGGAAGCACACAGGTCTCCGGGTCTCACTCTTGCTCACAGCACCTTTCTTTTTGGCTGGAGGAGAGCCCCCTGTCTCCTGCTTTCCTTTCTCTTCCAGGACTGCCTGGGCAGATATCACCTTTGTCCTTTTTGCATTTGTGGGGGTGATTAGGAAAGGTTGTCCCCTGGGAAACCGACTTATAAATTAAAACAAATTCATCAGCCAGAATGGCCGCTTGCTGGGCTCCCTGAACCCGCTGTTCCTCGGCATGGGTCTTTATTGAGAATGGGAGAGAGTTTTTAAATTCCTCTAACAGGATTACTTCTGAGATTCTCATAGCGGAGCTGTATTTTTAAAGCCCTCAGCTGCTGGTCAATAGTCAGCTGCTTAATTCTTTCAAACTCCGCATAAGTTGGATTGGCTTCTGTTTTGAGGGTTCTAAACTTTTGGCGATATGCTTTGGGTACTAATTCATATGCCGAGGATAGCGTTTTTGGTCAGTTCATAATTTAATGAACTCTCACCTGGCAACAAGGAATAAACCTCATGGGCTTTTCAAATTAGTTTGCTTTGCAATAAGAGAGACTAGGTCTCAGCTGACCATTTTAGCTACCTTGCCAATTTCTCAAAAGACACAAAAAACACTTCCACATCTTCCTCATTGAATTTTGGAATTAATTGAGCGAGTTTTAGCAATCTTGTACCCAACCTTGAATTATACTCCTCCATATTGGCTATGCTTTCACGGGGGTTACTCTGTCGCCCCCTAGTTAACTCAAGCCACTTCAACTCTCTCTCTTCACATTCCTTTCGGAATATTCTTTGTCTCTCTCCTGTCTTTCATTTTCTTCACACTCCTTTTGGAAGGCTCTCTCTTTCTCCCTCTCCTGCCTCTCTCTCTCTCTTTTTCTCTTTCCTTTAATTCAAGTTTCCTCTGTTCCAATTGTATCTTTGCTAACACTACCCTGTTGGATTCTGCTTGAAGCCTGTTTCTACTTCTTCAGATTCAAGGGAAAAATGGTTGGCCACTAGCCTTAGGAGTTCAGACTTCCTTGCCTTGCCACGTACAGTGATCCCAAACTGCTCAGCCATTTTTCTCAACTCCTCCAGAGACAGTGCTTTTAACCTATCCCAAGTTACTTCACACTGGCTTGGAGAGCTACTCGCTTCAGTTGCAGACATGTTAGTATTCAATCACACACAACCACAAGAAAACCTGCATTAAAATTTTGCTCTTTTTGATTGGGAACAATTTGGCTTCCCACTTCCAAATTCCCTCGTTTGTTTGTGGGTAAAATCCCAGACAAGCCCCCAAATTTCTGTTACGACCATCTGAGAAATGTGTCTAGGGATCTTCTGCTGTCTACACCTCGTCTTATTGTAACAGGGTTTAATTGTGAACACAGTGTTTTGAGCTCCCCTTTGTGAATCTTTGTTCACAGCTTTCCAATTACAAGGTAAAGAAATGAGCATTAACAGGCTTTCTTCGGTTTAAAAGGAGAAAAGTGAAATCTATTAAAGCTTAAACTTAAACACTGATATGGTTAACGTCTACGGATATACAACGCGCCCACACTAGCATGCACACGTGACACACACATGAAGATAGGGACAGAAAAGAGAGGAAAATACAAGTGAAAGGTTTGAGGTAGTCTTTGAAGGGAGTTTCTGGTTATTGTTTCTGTGGTTCCAGCTCGCTCTAGAGTCTTTGATGGTAGGAAGCTCTTACTTTTCGTTGGGCCCCAGTATTCTTCTCAAACCCTGTTCAACATAGGAGACATTTCTCTCTGAGGTTCACGTGTCTTCAATGGTTTCTGAAGCTGATGAGAGCAGACAGGAGAGAGATTTTCTTAGTCCTTGAGAAAAGTGCTTTTTCTTCAAACTCTTTTCTCCAACTTAAAACTCTTCAGTTCAAACCTCTGCAACAGCCAGTCATGTGACTAAAATTGGTCTGACCACTTCTTGTGTGTATTGGGGACGCAATGACTGGGTCCCCATTGTTCCGACACTGTCTGTTACTATGCAAATGTATTTCCAGTCAGGCGCTTGCAATTATAAGTTTTAATGTTCATGTGGCAAAATAATGTGCGCGTCAGTCTTGGCAGGTGGGGGGTTTGCCCGACCCCATCCAGGACAAAGCAGCCTGCTTGATTGGCGTCCCATCTACAAACATTCACTCCCTCCACCACCAATGCACAGTAGCAGCAGTGTGTACCATCTACAAGATGCACTGCAGCAATGCAACAAGGCTCCTTTGACAGCACCTACCAAGTGGCACAGCCAGCCTGCTCCTTGGGCGACAGCAGATGTACAGTAATGTTTTAATTTGACTGGGTGCATGGACTGGCTGAAACCAGTCTGATCAAGAACCCAATACAGTGTGCTTACTAAAAAGCTGTCCATTATCTCAGCAGAAAAATCTACATTGAGCTCAGACTGTGTTTGCCCAAGCAGGAAAAAACCCTGGAAAGAACATTTTCAGTGTTGGAAGTAACACTCTCTTATCTATTTGTATTTGCTGGAATTTTCAGTGAAGTTTCTGCCGCAGGAATGCCAGTTTGAAAATCCAAATAGACCTGCTGCTGTGCTCCTCGTTGAAATAACTGACGCCTGCTGCAGCTGAAGTACTTTGAACACATATTTCTTAAATAGAGTTTCATCAAATTCATTTGGAAACTTAGAGTCACATCTGACAATTCAACTCTGAGACACCTCATCAACCAGGAACGTAACCCACCAGGACTTACAACCCAGCTACTTGTTTTATTCCTAAGAAACCTCATTTCTTTTTAAAAACCGGCCTGCCGATAGTTTTGAATGTGTGTGCGTGCATGGGAGTTAGGATAAAGAAGTAGTTATAAGGTTTTTATACATAAATTTATCTTAACAGTGTTTAAGATTGTTTATTAATATTTAATTTGTTGTTTACAGATACTTGGTTTGGTGCATTTTATTCTGGGGCTGAATAAAGTGTTTAATTTGGCTGTTATCCAGTTAGGTGGGAAAACTTTAATATGCTGCCACCTGTGGAGTTATGGGACTGAATTGACAGTGCATTGCTCCCACCTCCGTCGTAACACTACATACTTATGATACTTACCCCCGCTAAGTAGTCCAGAGAAATTGTTGCATTAAGAAACTGTGTGTTACGTTGGGGGAAACAAAAGAGGGACAAAGCTGAGTGCAGAACTTTGGGCTCAGGGAGGATGAAGAATGCCAGTATTAATTGAGAGGCAGTGAGGAAGAACATCAGCTTGAACTAGTGAAGTGGAGAAAGAATGCCATTAACTGGATTGGAGCAACAAGCTTTTTATTTTATTCTGTCCAACAGCTGGAGGGGGATTTTGGAAGTGCTTCTACAAATTTGGGAGCAGTATTCAAATTATGGATAGATGCCAGCTTTATACATATGTACAATTAGAATTCAACGGAAAAGGATTATGTGTCTCAAAATAGGAAACCAACATTCCTGGTGCCAATTTCAGCAATGGAGAAGACTGGAGTTCTATTTGAGATTGAGGATTGTGCAGTCAAGGATGTAAAAGCAGAGCTTAAGATGCGGTAATTGCAGGCAAACTGCTTTCTACACCATCTCCCCAGTCTCCCAATAAAATGTTCAAAAAATTTTGGTTAAAATAGCACCTAAAGTATTAACAAACAACAACTTGCACATGTAAAGCCCCTTTAACAGAATGTCACCAGGCACATAAACTAAGGTACAGTATAACTGGTCAGCTGCTATGATAAAATCCACTGCTTTTAATTTTACAAGCGGTTGGATTTAATTAAGTGATTGGTGGCTTAGCTTCATTTCACAGTTATGACATGCACAGCATCTTGTTGAAAAAGAAAACGCACTGGCCTGGTGTAGCCCCTAGACACAACAGCTCTGGTTGGGAACTGCTACTTTGCTAAGCCACAGTACCAGTTCAAGGTCTCGGGCAGTAAAGACATTTGTTGCTTTAGGTCTCATATAAACGTCGTTTCAATGAAAGGACAGCAATTACTAAGCTAGGAAGACACCAGCTATCTTAGAATATTCAAGATTTTTAATTAAAGGAAGCTCTGTTTGGGCATTGATTTTATAACAATCTAACTACTTTTTCTTAAAACACTCAGGGGCAGTAAAGGATTGAGTTGTCTGAGTCATCACTGATTTATTTGTATAATACGCTGTCGATATTGAAATAAAGTTATTGCTGAACTCAGAAGACACCAGTCCCCTTATAGCCTTTCCAATAACAGTCTTAAGAGGGTAAGGGGAAATGTTGAATTTCTACATTAGAAATGCATCTTGTTTTTTTTTCTCCCAAACTTCTCAATGAATAGATTTTTAAATCAAAAAATTGGAAATATAAATTACATTTGGATTTATCCATACCCTACAGGCCCACCATTTCCCCAAAAAGCTATCTCAACATGCAATCTCTCCCTCTAACCCACTCTCCCAATTCCTTGCTGATGGTCTCACTGCCAGATCAGCTCCATTCCCAATTTATCACAGGCCAGGAATTCGCACTTGCACCAAAGCCTAGTAGTAGCAGCAAGAAAATCAGTGAATGAAGTTACAGATTTAAAAAAAATTAATTAATTAAATTTAAATTCCACCAGCTGCCATGGCCTCTGAATTACTAGTTACTGCCAATTACTAGCGACATTATCACTATGTCACCATCTCAGGACATAAATTAGCAATTGTAGTGCTCTAGATATTGAGAAACAATTAACTGCCAAGTTATTAGAATTAGAACATTACAGCGCAGTACAGGCCCTTCGGCCCTCGATGTTGCGCCGACCTGTGAAACCATCTGACCTACACTATTCCATTTTCATCCATAAAGACACCAGTTCTATTATGCCTTGGTGTGAGGAACAAGCAATAGCATTGAGAAGGTACAGGACTTACTCTCATGAAAAATATTGCATTTTTACATTAAAATGGGATATGAAAAACACAACTGTGTACAACTAGCTAAAATGCTGAATTATTTATCTGTATAACTTTCTATAGTACAGTATAAGCTGAGTATTTATTGCCGTAGCAGGTAAATTTTGTTTGCTCATGTGCTTACACTACAAGTGGACATGATAAATGGAGGAAGATTTGCCAGTGGCAAAGCTGCCCAGCTTCCTAATCTAAGGAAACTGAGACTACCCAGTTGAGGTCAGTTAACTCAGCAACTTCTGGCATCCTGCTACAGCCAAAGGAGCACTTAAAAACAGTACAGAATTTTTTTTCTTAAAGCCAAGTCTACGTATTTTACTTTTATGTAACTGTCCAATTATAACAGCTGCACTTAGTCTTGCACTATTGCTGTGAAAATGTGAATTAAGTTTATATATAAAGTAAATTTATTAGTAAAATAAACTTTTATAAAAGTATAAAATATACTTTTCTGGCTGGCCAGAACAGACAATGCCATAGTTGCTGTAAGCAAATGAAACATTAATATCAAACACATCAAGTCGTCTTCGTCATAGGTTTTATCATACATTTTACAGGTCAATGTTACAAGCAAATATTACATGAATAAAACCAGGCTTAGATATCATTCACTAAAGAATGAAGACTGCTCACCCTAATTGCAGCACTACTTTTGGCAGCGATTAGATGAGCTATTAAGACCAAGAAGGTCCCAGGTTCAATCTCAAGTCTGAAATGAATTACCTGACCTCAGCCAGAGTAGTAAATGGGATTCTACAACAGGCTTAGGTGTCCTTGAGTTAGGTAAGTAAAAATCAGTCATGGTTCCTACTCCAGATGACTATACAACAAGCCATTACAAGTGTGCACATGTGGGCATACAGTAAAGACAGCAAAGCACTTAGCTGAGATTTCCCCCTGCAGTTGAACAGCCAGTTAAAACTTACTTTCGAGGCTCATACAAAAAATGGCTTTCTGAACAATGCATTGCAAGGTTGATGGTGCCCATATGGTTGACAGTAACCCAAGAGAGATTGAAAGAAAGGGGGAATTTCTGTTCCTCTTTATAATGAGGGTTGTTGCATAGGTAAAGCAATTCTGAACCTTTCAGGTATAATAATGAGTGGTATTACTTCAGTTTAAATTATTGTAAAAGGTTCCAGTTTATGATGACCCTTCTTAGTATTTGTTTAAATAGTTTTTGGGTCATTTTTGTTCATTCTTTAAGTCTGGAGGTGCAGTCCTCCCCCCCCCGGAGGGGAAGATGCCATCTCAAATGGCCTTCTCACACTATAAAGTCCCAAAGTTTCATAAATCCAGAAATAAAAACAGAATGTGCTGGAAATACTCAGCAGGTTAGGTAGCATCTGTGGAGAGAGAAGCAGAGTTAATGTTTCAGGTCTGTGACCTTTCATCAGAACCTGAGTATTTCCAGCACTTTGTTTTTATTTCAGATTTTCAGCATCTGCAGTATTTTGCTTTTATTCAGAAATCCAGGACAGACTGGATTGGTTCCTTGGTATTAAGACTAGCAGTCACGGAAGGGCATGGAGATTCCTACCTCATTTTATTGGAGGGTTTCTCACAAAAGGTACCACAGCGGGTCACACATGTATCACTTTTTCAGTCTGGCTGACAGCTCAACTAGTGATTAATGAACTATAAAAGGTACAGTTGCATTATGGAATCAGAAACACCAATAATCTGACCTTATACACACTTCATGTACGAGGACTTTTGGCCAAAAAGCAGAGAGACAGGAACTGAAGTCACAGTATGGATGAAAATAAAAGTTAAAGTCATCAGCAGGGCCGAAACCAGAATCGTGCAAAAATTATGAATTCAGAAAGCAGGGACAGTTGGGAATGGGATTGGCTTAAGAAAGATCTAAGCAAGCATTTCACCCCACCCCTCCATCCACAAGGTGGTTATTTTGGAGAAAAAAAAGTACCAAATAGTCAGAAAAAAAGATTCTACATAGGCTGGGGTTGTAGAAGCTGAAAGCAGAGGCTGGAGCTGAGAAGGTGGCATGATTCCTGAATGCAATGATATATATAGACCTATAACCAAGAAAGGTGCAGCTGGGGAGGGACAAAAATAATTTAGGAGAAAGTGCCATTACTGAACTGCACCTTCTAAATAAATGCATTTCTTTTACTAAAAATTGGAGTACTTGCACCATTTGAACCTAGGATCTTTATGTGAAAATGCCTCAAATGCGATAACCATTTTGTCTACAGCAAAATGCCATGAACACTGATGAGATGAATGAGCAGTAAATTTGTTTTTTTGTAGTGTTGGCAGAGGGACAAATATAGGCCTGGACATTGATACACACTCTTCTCATCTTTGCATAGTGCCATAGGATCTTTAACGTCTCAGTTTAATGTTAAATCCAAAGTATGGCCAATACCGCATTGAATGTCAACCTAGATTATGTGCTGTGTCGGTTCCTTGCTACAGCAATCAAAAACTCATGGCACTTCCTGACAATTTTATATTTATGATCTCTCATCAATGATTCCCCAAACAAGAGGAAGTTCTCTTTCCCAATTCATCACATTGAAACATTTCAAAAGTTATAAAAGTAGGATTAGATCTCTCCTTAGCCTTCACAGCTACACAGAAATACTCCCAATATATTGTCTCATCATAAAGGTAATTTATCACCCCAGTGAATATGTGCTGCATGTTCTCTATGGTTTGAATGCTCTTTCCAAAATGAGGCTCAAAAATGCACACGGTACCCTTAATTGTGGCTTAACCATTGCCTCATAGAAATTTATCACTACCTCAGCTTTTGTACTTACGAACCCCAATATGCTATTGGCATTTTTATGGCTATATCTACCAACACTCACACTTATATACTCCTATTTCTCTTCCCTAGAGTTACTTCACACATTTTTGCATTAAACAAAAAAGGTTATAAGGTGACTAGAGGTTTTCAAGTTGAGAGTTATTAGAGTAAATAGAGAAAAAGCTAGTTCCTCTGGCAGGTGGGTCAGTAATCAGACATCACAGATTTAAAATCATCGGCAAAAGATCTACAGGGGAGATGGAGAGATATTTTCATTTAGTGGTCAGGAGCTGGAATATTCTACCTGAAAATGTGATGGAAGCTCTTTCCATAAATAATTAAGAAATTTGGACAGGTACTTGCAGGTGAGAAACTTTACAGGGTCCCGGACACAAAGCAGACGTGAGGACTAAGCATGACTGCTGTTTCAAAGAGCTGAATGGCTTCCTTTTATGCTGCCTGTATACTAATTCCACTAATCAAGATATTTACACGAAGAATAAAAAAAACTCAATTTTGATTACACTGCTCCTCTTTTCCATTTTATTTGCCCTTATGCCTCTAATATTCAGTTACAATCTCTAACTGCAAAAAGATCAGTCTAACAAAGTCTCCATAGATTTAATTATACCTTTGCTAACCTGTTACAAGATGCACTCCAAAAGAAAAAAGACTAACATTTTCCCCCTTCGATTCCTGTGTTGAAACTCTCTGGGGGAAACACAAGTACAAAAAATGTCAGATTCAAAAAGTGTAGTTTTATGGCCTGGCTGGCTCTCAATTCAGCAGTAGTGCCAGATTTTAGTGATAAGCAAAGCAATAGCCATCAAAAAATGCAAACCTAAACCTTCAACGCTGTCAAATATTTGGGGATAGGAGTTGAAATGCAAGAGAAACAATTTCATTTCTCACTCATTCAGTAACTTATCAGAACAGAAAATTAAAGTATCTAGTAAACATTTGACAGCCAAGTGACAAGAAGATGAAGTTGTTACTGAGAACATCTATTTCACAGTTCACATCTATATTTATTTGAATAAAATTGAATATTTGAATAAAACCATATAGTCACAACAGTAAAGCAATCCACTCAAGAAAAGGAAATAGTAATATCTCTGGAAAACCACATTTTATTCATGCAAATACTTACTGATTTACATATTTTCATTTCTATTTTCAAGTGTTTTAGCCAGGTTTTATTTGATATCCTGAAACAGGACAACACACTTCAAAATTATGGGTTATCAGTTAATGGAAAGCACACTTAGTGAGAGCCAACAGGTTTCACAGTGATGGTGGGAATATTAATACATTACATAAGGGTAGACTCTCATGTTTTTGAGCAAAAATCGAAAAGTCAGTTCAGATTCAAATAAGGCTTCATTTCCAGACAATCCTTTTTTTCCTAAACTGGGGAGGGGTGGGGCTGATTTAAAAAGCATCAGCTGAATTTATAACAAAAGCAGATTAACCAAAGGAAAAATTTTCAGATAAAATGATCAGATTGTCTTAATTTAATTCTATTGATAAATAAAATACTTATGTCCTTAAGTTAATTCCAAGCAACAAAATTAAACTGGCCCTCACTGAAATGTGCACTTCCTTAAGTAGCGCCGACATATATAGAAAAACTTAAAAAGCTAAATGCTCTAATCACAATAAGTTTTTACAACAAAGGCATTTAGACATTGAACAAGATTTTATAAAATGTGGAACAGCTAAAATATCACAATGACTTTCAAATCTTTTAAGACAACAGAATCTCTTATCAGGCAATATATAATGGAATATAGAGAAAATTCCAAAATCTTTAGAAGGCAGGATGCAATTGCATATTAAGTTTGAACTCATTCGTTTTGGAGTCCAGAAATGTAATGTACAACAGATATGCAGAAAAATGGCTTAGACTGATGTAAAGACCTGTTCCAGAAACCAAACAGGACTGGTGTCTTTCTAAATAACTTAATTTAATTTCTCAGTAAAATGTCTGAACAACTTCATGTTTTACATAGTTAAAATGATTAAAAAACTGCAAGTATGAAGTCACAAAATATTACCTGAAGTACTTAACACAAATGTCACTCTTAAACATCTAGATCCCTTACATTGTATAAAGAAATTTTTCTCTATATCCCAGCAATATAGTTCACTTAAAACATCCTAATTCTCACATTTTCCCCAACATTAAATAAACTCTTAATTTTATACTTGCCATCCTCTCCCAATCACCACGAAATCCAAATTTTAGCAAAAAAAAAAATCTGCCATTCAACAGAGATTGCTATGTTTACTTGAAACGAAAATCCCAAAAATGTATATTTTACAGAAAAACACAAATCTAATCACGGTGAATATGAATCTGGACGTTAGAGTCATAGCGTTATACAGCACAGAAACAGGCCCTTTGGCCCATTGTGTCCGTGCCAGCCATCAAGCACCTATCTATTCTAATCCGATTTTCCAGCACTTGGCCTGTAGCCTTGTATGCTATGGCGTTTCAAGTGCACATCCAAATACTTCTTAAATGTTGTGAGGGTTCCTACCTCTACCACCCCTTCAGGCAGTGCGTTCCAGATTTCATCCACTCTCTGGGTGAAATTCTTTTTCCTCAAATCCCCTCTAAACCTCCTGCTCCTTACCTCAAATCTATGCCCCCTGGTTATTGACACCTCAGCTAAGGGAAAAAGTTTCTTCCTATCTACCCTATCTATGCCCCTCAATTTTATATACCTCAAATCAGATCCCTTCTCTGCTCTAAGGAAAACAACCCTAGCCTATCCAGTCTCTCTTCATAGCTGAAATGCTCCAGCCCAGGTAACATCCTGGTGAATTTCCTCTGCACCCTCTCCAGTGCAATCACATCCTTCCTATAGTGTGGCGACCAGAACTGTACAGTACTCCAGCTGTGGCCTAACTAGCGCTTTATACAGCTCCATCATAACCTCCCTGCTCTTATATTCTATGGTTCGGCTAATAAAGGCAAGTATCCCATATGCCTTCCTAACCACCTTATCTACCTGTGCTGCTGCCTTTAGTGATCTATGGACAAGTACACCAAGGTCTCTCTGTACTTCCTAGGGTCCTACCATCCATTGTATATTCCCTTGCCTTGTTAGTCCTCCCAAAATGCATCACCTCACACTTCTCAGGATTAATTTCCATTTGCCACTGCTCTGCCCATCTTACCAGCCCATCTGGATCGTCCTGTAATCTAAGGCTTTCCTCCTACTTATGACACCACCACCACCTTTCGTGTCATGTGTGACTTTACTGATCATACCTCCTATATTCATGTCTAAACCATTAATGTACACTACAAACAGCAAGGGTCCCAGCACCGATCCCTGCAGTACACCACTGGTCACAAGCTTCAAATCACAAAAACAACCCTTGACCATCATCCTCTGCCTCCTGCCACTAAGCCAATTTTGGATCCAATTTGCCAGATTGTCCTGGATCCCATGGGATCAATCTCCCATGCGGGACCTTATCAAAAGCCTTACTGAAGTCCATGTAGACTACATCAACTGCTTTACCCTCATCTACACACCTGGTCACCTCCTCAAAAAATTCAATCAACTTTGTTAGACATGATCTCCCCCTGACAAAGCCATGCTGCCTATCCTTGATAAATCCCTATCTCTCCAAGTGGAGATTAATCCTGTCCCTCAAAATTTTCTCCAACAGTTTCCCTACCACTGATGTTAGACTCACTGGCCTGTAATTACCAAGTTTATCCCTACTATCCTTCCTGAAAAATGGTACATTTACTGTCCTCCAGTTCTCTGGCACCTCTCCTGTGAAAAGAGAGGATTTGAAAATTTGTGTTAGAGCCCCTGCAATCTCCTCCCTTGCCTCACATAGCAGCCTAGGATACATTTCATCTTTGGATGTTGCTTTGCAATACCATGTGGAAAGAAGTTATTTAAAACATTGTATTATTTCTCACTCAATTTGAATCATGGACACCTTTGATGCCTTTCTAACCAATGATTGACAAGTCCTCCTCATATACTTTAATGTATATGCATAAAAACTCACTAATGCTCACTAAACTAATCGTCAAAATGCCTTTTTAAAAAATTATTTCATGGGATGTGGGTGTCTTGGTCAAGGTCATCATTTGTTGCCCATCCCTAATTGCCCTTGATAACTGAGTGGCTTGCTAAACCATTTCAGAGGGCAGTTAAGTGTCGACCATATTGCTGTGGATCTGGCATCACATGTAGGCCAGACTGGGTAAGGATGGCAGATTTCCTTCCCTAAAAGGACATTAGTGAACCAAACATTTTTTTTACAACGATTGCTGATAGTAATGGTGCCATTACTGAGATGACCTTTCAGTTCCAGATTATTAACTGAACTTAAATTCCACCAGCTGCTCTGGTGGGATTTGAACCTGCTCTCCCAGGGAATTAGCCTTGGCCTCTGGATTACTAATCCAGTGACATTACAACTACACCACTGTCTCCCCCTCATGCTTTTACCATGCTTTGAAAGTAACCATTTCACATATGAAAATGTAAACCAAAATGCATTCTTTACAGCTGCTATAGTGTGTTTAGAGTCTTCAGTTTGGAATTACTGAGCAAAATTAATATAGTTAACACCAAATATATTTGAAATTTGTGGAGAGAAGTAGTTTCTTGTTCTACAACTCCTACATATTTTACATATCAAGTGACATCACCAGACTCATCAGGGCACTGTGATTGAAGAGACTTCAATTAATTTATCTGGGTGTCCCGCAATTGATTTTACTGGCTATGTACAGTACCATAAGCTTCTGACCTACACAAATCAGCAACTCAAGTCTTTGCCATGTTTAGTTTTTGTTAAAACTATTCCAATTATACCTGGGGGAACAATTCCAGTACTATAACCCAATTATCAAAGTCAAACTCAAGAAAACTACAAACTGTAAAACAATGTCCAAAATTAGCAACAACTTAATTAGTTTAAAAAAAGACCAAATAATGTACAGATTAATTGCTTTTCTGGTTAAATAGGACCACTATATATTAAATATTCTACAAAAACACACCAATAACTTTTTGTTTCATGGGATTAACTTTCAGCTCATTAAGATGTAAACATAGTCAAAAGCCACGTTGCTGGCAATCGCCCTAAGTGCATTGAGAACTGATCTGCTTGATGGCCGCACACAGATATGAATAGATTTTTTTTTTTACAGAAATATACTAATGTTGAAACTAAACTCAAAATAAATCTTTTCTAATAGAGAATACAAAAATTCTCAGCTTGGCTTCAAATGGTTTACGTTTGAGGACAAGTTGCAACTATTTTTCACCCACAATCAGCCAAAAAGTAGTCTTGCAGACTCGAAAGAAAATTCAGAAGTTACATTCCAGCTTAGTGCCGGCTTTATTTCAAGTTTTCAAACTAAGAATTGAGAAGAAGCAACTAGAGATGACATGGTACTTCATGTGGAAGGCCCCAAGGTTTAGAAATTTTCCTGTATTCTGGGAGCCATATTTTATGAAACTGGATCACAGGACACCAAGCAACCTGGGAGAATACTGGCCTGGATATTATTTAGCTATGGACTTCCTGTGATGGTCTGATGCACTGAGCAATCAGTCCTAAAATAAAACTACACTACTTTAAAAAGTATTGCAAGTCTACAAAACAAAGATTGCAGCTTCTTTGTAACATATTAAAAAATAGGTCCAGAGGGATTCTGCAAATGAGTGGAGTACATTGCAAAAAAAAATAGCAGTCTTTTTCAAGGCAATATAAAAAGGGACAAGGTTTAATACGTTCATTGGTAAATTGCACTTTGGGGAATTCTTTTTAAAAACACAATGGCAAGATTTATTACAGCCAACAATATATACCAAAATACATAGCTCTAACAATATTTCAGACCTATATTGATCATGTTATCAATGGAGTGGGTTGCACTGAATTACATAAAGGCTATAACACAAGAACAGGTTATTTAGCCCAACTAGACCATGCTGGTGGTTTAGGCTCCACACAAGCCTGCTCCCATCCTCTTCATCTGTCAGCATATCCTTCTATTCCTTTCTCCCTCATGTGCTTATCTTGATTCCCCTCAAATGCATCAATGCTATTTGCCTTGACTACTTCTTATGATAGCACAATCCACAGTCTGTTTCTCTTGCATTCCTTATTGATTAGTGACTATCTTGTATTTATCAAGATTAGTTTTGGACTCCTCACAAGTGGAAACATTTTCCCCACCTCCACCCTGGCCTCTCGGGTCACCCTCAGCCTTCACTCTTCTAGAGAAAAGAGGTCTAACCTGTTCAGCCTTTCCTAATAAGTGTATCCTCTCAATTCTGGTAACATCCCCGAGAAGTGTTTTGCACTATTATAACAAAGACCAGAACTGTGCTCCCTAGTATTGACCCTGGTTAAAAATCAACAAGTTTAACACAGCTCTAATTTTCAATTCCATCCCTCTAGAAATGAAACCTAGTGCTTGGTTTGCTCTTACTATAAAAAGGTCTTATTAACCTGTTTCACTACTTTCCAGAGAGGTGTATCGGTACCATAGAACCCTTTGTCCCTCTCCCACATTTTAGATTTATTATTCAAATCAGTACATGCCCTCCTTATTCTACCAAAATGTACCGTCACATTTATGCAATTTATTTTTACATTAAAAATTAGTGGTCATTCATTCTGGATTTCTGGTTGGGTCTGATATTGGCATGAACTGCAGTTCTTAAAAATAAAAATGTTTTGCTGTATTTAAAGCAAGGTTTACAACCATTTTTAATGACAATTTCATTGGAAGACATATATTCCTACTCCCCAGCTGTTGATTGGATTTGGAATGAAAGCTGTACAAAATGGTAATTTAATAACTAATATGCGATTCAAATATGCAATTTTTACATGGATAAGTATCTAATCAATAATGGATTTGAGACAGGATGAAGGCATTTCGTTGAAACCAAATGAAGGAAGTGAAGACATTATCTAGGAACATTTCTAAATACATCTGTGACCTGATTCATTGCCAATTGATGAGGTTAAAGTTTTGCATGTCAGCAGGTCAATCCAGTTTTTTCACAGAAAACAAATTTGTATGAATTGTACATGATTAATCTTTGCCAGAATCAGGGCTAGTAAGCTTTCTAATGCTTTAACACAAACTTCATTAAACACTGGTTCAGCCCCAACTGAGCATTCTGTCCAATTCTGGGCACCGCACTTTAGGAAGGCTTTAGAGAGTGCAGAAAAGAGTTACAAGAATGGTTCCAGGGATGAGCGACTTCTGTTAGAAGGATAGATTGAAGAACCTGGAGTTTCTCTCTTTCAAGAGAAGGTTGAGGGGGGATTAGATAGAGACATTCAAAACCATGAGGAGTCAGAGGGGACAGAGTAAAAAGAGAGAAACTGTTCTCTTTGGCACAGGGGTTGAGAACCAGAACACAAATTTAAGGTAATTGGTAAAAGAAGCAAAGACAACATGAGAAAATTTTTTTTTTTTTTTTTAAATGCAAGCGATTGGGATTTGGAATGAACTGCCTGAGAAGGTGATGGAGACAGATTCAATTGTGGCTTTCGCAATGGAATTGGATAAGTACCTGAAGATAAAAATGTACAGGCTTACAGGGAAAAGGCAACTAGTTGAATTGCTCTTGCAGAGAACAGGCATGGACTCAAAAGGGTTGAATGGCCTCCTTCTGTACTGCAACCGTTCTATGGTCATTTACAAAACATTACTAAGATTATGACAAAGCTCTCAAGCTTGATTAACTCGAGGAATGCTTTAATCTAAGGCAACTACTTATTTCCACATTGTTGAAAATGGCTTCCATGATCAGTACTGTGGCCTGAAGTCCAACTCAAGATTTAAGACACACAACTTTGTTCTTAACAGTTATATGCTGTACATTTATATACAAATGTTGTTCAAAGCTAAACAATGAAAACCACATTACTTCCAAATAGGTCCTATTGATTATATGTGTTCTACATTTGACTATCTTTGGCTTTCAAGATCTACCAATCCAGGTGTATACAGGCCATATTCACATTTTAAAACTCAGATCAAAATTATGCAAAGATCTTCAAATACAGCAAATTTAACGTAACCTAAAGAACAATGTAGGACACGCAATCCGGGCATCATGCATAAGCAAAAATAAACTGCAAAGCTACATAAAATTAGCTAATTCTATTGATCTGGAGAGAAATTTAAGAAAATTTTACTTTTTGTTTTACTATAGTGTATGTAATGCCAGTGTTTGTAGCTAGAGTAAGCAACATTGAACAGAGGAAACTGGTTTATGCCATCAGTAGGCTATTTTCAAGGGAGATTCTGCAGCAGGAAATTACCAGCACTTCAGCAGAAAAAGGTCAAATTTAGGTTATCACATTGATTTAAAAATAGATTTGCACATGATCTGGCACCTTTTTTTAAGCACAGTGAATTAAAACTATTTATGAGGTACTATGTACAAGAATTAAGCTCAACAAATCAACAAATTCAATGTAATTTTTTATTACAATTTTATGACATGAAATGAAATCATGTGGCTTACAAGCAGTTAAAATGGATGGCTACAAGAGATCTTAGAGGAAATGACAAAAATCCAATAATTTCTTTAGCACCTGGTTGTGTTCAATTTTGTTCACCTGTCATTTCCCTTTCTTGCACTTGTAGAGTTTTCAATCCAATCACCACTTTTTTAAAATTCTGATTTTTTTTTTTTGTTTCTTCTTGCTCATTTTAGTTTCCAAGTTCTCCGCGACTCATTACTTTATCATATTCTACCACATCGGTATTAATCTCACTTTTTCACTTTGTGAACAGAGCTCCTTAATTGGCTTTTTGGGGGTGGGGTGGGATGCGGTGGGGAGCAAAAAGAAGCATATTTCTGCCATAGTTCAATTATTAGAGCAGCTTCAAATATTGCTGCTGCTTGGAGTTCAACTAGGAACCAGAGGAAACTGGGGTTTAGCAAGTCTGAATGTTAGAGGCAACAATTTACATTTCCAATCCTCAAGTTAGCAAACAGATTCTTCCATGTCAAGGGTTACTGAATATGCTGGCCCCGTTTGTTTAACTTAAAAGTATAAAATGAGTCATCAATGTGGCTAAAAAAATTATCAGATCAGGTCACAATTGTATGAAGAAAGTTAACTTCAGTACAATTAAAAAAGACAATACCTAGGGATGTCCAAGTTAGGATGAATGCACTGACGTGCAATTGGCCTAACCACCATATTTTCCCTCAACTGCCAACTTTTAAAAAAGAAAACTGGTAAGTAAAGACCCTAGCAGCAACTTGGCAAAAACACTAAAGACAACATTAAATTGAGCAGGAATTATACTTGATGTGCAACCGTTTTCTCGGTTATAATTTTGTGGAGCTCATCTGCATCTTCAGTGGTTTTCACACGGATCAAAATTGGAATAGCAGTGTCAGGATTCTTCTCATCAATGGGAGGGTTGGGAATGCAGACGATGAGGATGTTGTTTTTTCCTGTTCTTGTACAAGGCAGTGACGGATGAAGCATAATGTTCAGTAAAATATTTCCTGATCAACAGAAAAAAAAAGTCAAAGCCTTTAAATTATAGATTAGCCAGTGCCTACAATTCTAGTCCCCTGCATATTGAAATTTTATTTTTCATATGTAAGTATCTACTCTTCAAAAAGCAATTACAAATTCTGTCACTGATTTCGATAGGACATTTGATAGCTCAACATCCCCTTGGTATCTGAATCTTAAATTTGTGCCCTCTAATTAATGACTTTACCGACTAATGGAAATTGGTTTCCCCCATTTATATCTCAAAACTCAGTATTCATTTAGATTTCCTAATCTAAAAATCGACTAAATTCCCTGGATTCAGCAAGATTACTTTCCAGCTAAAACCAACTGACTATCAGGTTTTTAAATGCATCATAGTCCAATGCCTATAGTTTTCCTAAAGTCTTCAACCCTTAAATAGTTCCAATTTTCTACCCGACAACATATTTTAGATTGCCAATTTCCAATTAATAAGTCTAACAACTAGCTGAAAATTGTACAAATACAAATTTTGGCAACTGCATTGAAAAATTAAACTCAAGACTGTTGATGGAATATATTTTATACAGAAGACTTCATCTTTAAGTATTTATTAATATTTTCTCTTTTCCTTGCTTCACCTGAAGGATGTATAGTTTCAGTTTTTCAAGTATTATGCCAAGATGGCCTTTGTTCACGCATCAGCCTGCCCAGTAAATTTCAGCAGACTATTCCAAACATAGCACATTTCCACAGAGCAGTGGAATTAGGAGAAAGCTTCTGCATAAAATACAAGGAAGTCATGTAATGAAACAATAAGCAGGCACCTTAGGGCACTGTATCCAAAAAAAAGTTGTGGAATTTGCTGCCTCTACACATAAATCAAATCTACGGATGGGAAAGGAGGAAAACAGGGAGGAGAGACTGAGGAACAGACTAAGCTTTCACTACAAATTTAAGGGCATACACCTTCATGGTCATAACAGCACAGTAGATTGCTCCAAGGAGCACAACCCCAGCTTCTCCAGCCTGCCCTTTTAACTAAAATCTCCAATAAATATTCTCTGCACCCTCTTAAGGACCCTCACATCCTTCCTAAGTGTGGCAACCAGAACTGGGTGCAATACTCTAGTTGTAGCCTAACCAGAGCTTTATAAAAGGGTCAGCATTATTTCCCTGCTTTTGTACTGAATGCTTCCATTTATGAAGCCCAAGATACCATATGCTTTGCTACTTATTCTCTCAATGTCCTGCCACCTTCAAAAGGCACATGAACCCCAGGTCCCTGCACACTCTTTAATATAGACTTAATGGCACAATTCTAAATTCCATCTGCCACTTTTCTGCCCATTCTGCTAGCCTATGTCCTGTTGCAGCTGACTGGTACCATCCTCACTGTTGGCCACGCCTCCAAGTTTAGTATAATCAGAAAATTTTACTCTGTATTCCAAGATCAAAAAAGCAATGGCACTAGCACTGAACATTGGAGAATACTAACCACCATGCTCCAGGCAACCATTTACCACTACTCGTTGTTTTCTGTCCTGAAGCCAATTTTTTTTTAAAATCCAAGCTGACCCTCCTATTTAATGAGCCTTAATCTCATTAAAGTGCCACATAAAAAGCTGGTTGTCAAATGCTTTCTTAAAATCCATATAGACAACATCCATCACATTCCCTTCATCAACCTTCTGTTACTTCAAAAAATTTAATTAGATTGGTCAACTACAATCTGCCTTTTACAAATATGTGGCTATCCTTAATAAACTCAAACCTCAGATAGCTAGTTGATTTTTTTCTCCTGATGGTTTAAACCACATCCACCAATGATGTTAAACTGACCGGCCTGCGGTTTCTAGGAATGTCCTTAACAACCTTTCTTGAATAAGGATGTTACATTTGCCACACTCCAATCTACTAGCATCTCCCCTCAATTTTCCAATCTTCTCCAGATAAAGTAAAGGCCTTCCATTTCCACCCCCACTTCCTTTAGCAACCTGGGAAACAAGCCATCCAAACCAGCTGTCTTATCCACTCCAAGCATAGCAGCCTTTCCAGTACATCCTTCCCATCAATTTTCACCCCATCCATTATTGCTACCATCTCCGTGTCTACTGACATTGTCAACATCCTCTTCCTTGGCAAACACGGATACATAGTGATCATTAAGTATTCTAGCCTTGCCCTGCCTCTCTAAGCAGTTATCACCCTCTTTGACCCTAATAGGACCCATGCCTGCTTACTATTTACAAGCTAATAGACGATTTTTGGGTTCCCTTTTATGTTAACTGCCATACTGTTCTCATATTCTCTGTCAGCCATGGTTCATTTGGAAGCACTCTTGCCTGAGTCACAAGGTTCCAGCTTCAAGTCCCCTCCAGGATATGAGCACAAAAATCAAAAGCTGACACTTCCGTGCAGTACTGAGGGTGTGCTGCACCGTCGGAGATGCTGTTGTTTAGACATGATATTAAAGCAAGGCCCTGTCTACCCCCTCAGGTGTACATAAAAGATCCCATAGTATTATTTTGAAGAGCAGGGGAGATATCCATGGTGCCCTGGCTATATGTATCCCTCAACCAATATCACAAAAACAGATAATCTGGCCATCACATTGTTTGTGGGAGCTTGCTGTACACAAATTGGCAGCTGCATTTCCTACATTACAACAGTGACTAGTGCTTTGAGATGTCCTGTGGCCGCGAAAAGCACCATATAAATGCAAGTCATTCTTTTCTCCCCTTCATCAGTATTATTTCTTCACTTTGCCTCTCAACTTAATGTATTTGGCCTGGTTCTCACTTAAAGAATTCACCGGATATGCATCATATGCCACTTTTTTTGTTTCATCATATTCTCTATCTCCCTTGTCTTTCCCTCTTGCTGGAATGTACCTTGCCTGTACCTGAATCATCTCCTTCTTAAAGATCATTCATTATCCCATTACAGTTTTTCCTATCAGTCTTTGGTTCCATTTTACCCGGCTAGTCTCCCCCCTCATCCCGTGAAGTTAGCCCACTTCCAATTTAGAGGTTCTACTTCAGATTGTTCCTTGCCCTTCTCTACTACTAATCTAAACCTCAATCTTACCCCAAGTGCTCCCCCACAGACACTTGGTCCACTTCAATCCCCAACCAGATCTAGCAATGCCTCCTTCCTAGTTAGACCAAGAACATACTGATCAAGGAAGTTCTCCTGAACACATTTCAGAAATTCCTCCCCCTCCACTCCAACACCCTCCCAATCGACATTTGAGTAATTAGTCTACCCAATATCACCACTCCAATAGTTCTCTCACATCTCAGATTTCCTCCTCTCTCCCCATTTGGAGGGCTGTAGAACACCCCGAGTAGTGTGATCTTGCCATTCTTCCTTCTCAATTCTAACCAATGGATTCTGTCCCTAGTCCCACCAAGAACATCCTCTCCCGAACACTACAATGACTTGCCTAAATCAGTACTGCCACTCCACCTCTTCTTTTTTTCCTTCGCTGTCTTTTCTGAACACTTTGTATCCTTGAATATTAAGTGCCCAATCTTCATTTTTAAGGCATAAACTATCAGTGCTACATAACCAATTTGTTAATTTACTGATGATGTAAATGTTAACTAACTCACCTAGATTAGTGTCTGCTCGCACCAACAATTGGATCTTTTGATCTGCCACAGGCTTCAAATGGATTGTACCAATTCCCTTCTCTTTGAAATCCCCATCTTTCTTGTAGAACAGCTTACACCTGCATAAAGAAAAACAAAGTTGCAACTAGCAAGCTTATATTTAAGAAAAAAACTCATGCAGAATACTACCAACTTCACTCGTGTTGTCATTTAACATGGAAAATTTCAACGTTAAATGACTTGCAACAGAAGTACCCTATTTAAACAGCTGTATTTTAAAAAATTATTCTCAGAATATGCAAGGAGAGAGAGCCTGAAGGGAAACAGTGCAGGAGGCCAAAAGGTAAAAGCAGCGGCAGAGTCAGCGAGAGCAAGCCTGTGGGGAAATTGAGAGAGAAGTCACAGTATCTCAGCCTTTCAGATGTCAGTTTCTGAGAAAGAATTAGAGAGTCCAGTGATATGGGAGTGCAGACCCGAGAGTGTTTGGCAGTGGAGCAGCAGTGCATCAGAAGAGTCCCTGAGAGTAAGCCTCAACTGGAGAGCCTGGAGGTAAGGGAGCACAAGCAAAAAATTGATAAAAGGAAAAAATAGAATGAGAGTTAACTAGCCATAACACAAAAACAGATTGTAAGAGCTTTTATAGGTATATCAAAAGGAAGAGAGTAGCTCAAGTAATCATTGGTTCCCTTGGAGGCAGAGAAAGGAGAAACTATCATAGGGGATGAGAAAATGGCAGAGGCATTGAACAAATATTTTGTGTCGGTCTTCACAGTAGAGGACACAAGTTCCATACCAGAAATAGACAGTAACCTAGGGGCTAAAGAGAGAGTGAGGAGATTAAAGAAATTCATATCAGCAAAGAAAAAAAGTATTGGAGAAACTTAAGGGACTAAAATGTGACAAATCTACAGGATCTGATGGCCTACATCCTAGGGTCCTGAAAGAGATAGTTGCAGAGATAGTGGATGTGCTAGCTATGATTTTCCAAAATTCCTTAGATTCGGGAATGATCCCATCAGATTAGAAGTTGGCAAATGTTACACCGCTTTTCAAGAAAGGAGGGAGAGAGAAAACAGGGAACTACTAGGCCAGTTAGCCTAACAGTCATTGGGAAAATGCTGCGATCTATTATTAAGGAAGTCTCAACAATGCACTTAGAAAAGCACAGTATGATTAGAACAAGTCGACATGGTTTTACTAAAGGGAAATCCTGTTTGACAAATTTATTAGAGCTTTTTGAGGATGTAATTAGTAGGGTAGATAAAGGGGAACCAGTAGATGCAGTATACCTAGATAAAGGTGCCACACAAAAGGTTAATAGGCAAGATAAGGGCTCATGGTGTTGGGGGTAATATATTAGCATGGATAGAGGGTTGGTTAACAGACAGGAAGCAACAAGTGGACATAAATGGAACATTTTTAAGTTGGCAGGCAGTGACTAGTGGAGCGCTGCAAGGATCAGTGCTGGGGCCTCAGCTGTTTACAATCTATATTAATAACTTAGATGAAGAGACAGAGAGTAATGTATCTAAGTTTGCTGATGATACAAAGGTAGATGCAAAGGTAAGCTGTGGGGAGGACACAGAGGCTGCAAAGAGACATAGACAAGTTACGTGAGTGGGTAACAAGATGGCAGATGGAGTATAACGTAGGGAAGCGTGAAGTGATGCACTTTGGTCATAATAGAAAAGCAGAATTATTTTTTTTTTTTTAAAAAAGCTGTGCAATTTGTAAATGTCGATGTTCAAAGAGACTTGGGTGGGCTTGTCCAAGGAGCACAGAAAGTTAACAGGGAGGTACAATAAGCACTTAATTGGGAAGGCAAATGGCATGTTGGCATATATTGGAGATTGGAGTACAGGAATAAGGATGTCTTGTACAGGGTTTTGGTGAGACCACATCTGGAATACTGTGTGCAATTTTGGTCTTCACATTTAAGAATGGATATACTTGCATTGGAGGCAGTGCAGCGAAGGTTCACCAGATTGGTCCCTGGGATGAGGGGGCTGTCCTATAATGAGAGGCTAAGTAGATTGGGCCTGTATTCCCTCGAGTTTAGAAGAATGAGGGGTCATCTCATTGAAACATAAGATTCTAAAGGGGCTGGATAGGGTAGACAGATTATTTCCACTGGTTGGGGAATCTATAACACAGGAGCACAGTCTTAGGATAAGGGGCCGATCCTTTAGGACTGAGATGAGGAGAAAGGGTTGTGAATCTTTGGAATTCTCTGCCCCGTTGTTGAATACATTTAAGGCTGGGATAGACAGTTTTTTGGTCTCAGGGAATCAAGGGGTTGGTGAGCGGGCAGGAAAGTGGAGTTGAATCCCAAGATCAGCCATAATTGTTTTAAATGGCGGAGAAGCCTCGATAGGCCATATGGTCTACTCCTGCTCCTATTTCTTGTGTTCTTGGCAGGAAGAGGGGTAAACAAAAAATCCAAAGCGAGATCAGCAGAAGGGAAGGAACTAATTGCCGAGCTGGTGACTGAGTTTTTTCCCCCCCAGATCAGTGGACAAGTCTTAAGCTTAATTCTGATAAGTTTAGATAGAGTTAAAAATTTTTCCCAGCTTTTAGTGCTTAGTGCCAATTAAGCGTGTAGAACAAAAACTCTCAAACTAAAAATTAGAATCAAATAATATAATCTAGATTAAAATATGGCAAAACACACTGTGTATTTGGACTGCACTATGTGGGAATTTATGGACAGCGAGACAGCAACAGATGTCTCTATCTCAAATCTCCCAGGCTCAATCATTGAACTGGAGTGCAAGTTGGCAAATGTGAGGTCATCCACTTTGGACCTAAAAAAGGATAGACAGGGTGCTTCCTAAATGCTGAAAATCTAGAAACATTGGAGGCCCAGATACATGGATCATTAAAATGTCATGAACAAGGCACAGAAAAATAAATCACAAAGGCCAATAGAAATGCTTTTATATCTAGAGGAACAGAAGACAAGGGGCAAGTATCATGCCTCAGCTATACAAAGCCCTGGTTAGACCACAACTGGAGTAATGGTGATCAGTCTAGCCATCACACAAAAGAGAGGGATGATACAGACATTGCAATCAGGGAAAAGAAGTGTGAAATATTATGAAGTTAACAGTAAGAGGGGAAGTATTAAGGGGTTTAACATCTTTGAAAGTAAATAAATCCCCAGGCCCCGACAAACTGTACGGTAAACTGTTAAAGGAAGCCACTGAAGAAATAGCAAAGGCTCTGACCATCAATTTCCGATCTGCTCTGGCTCAGGTATTGTACCAGCGGACTGCAGAGCAGCTAAAGTTGTAGTGTTATTTGAAAAGAAAGGGATACACAGAGTAATTAGAGGCCAGTCAGTCTAACCTCGCTGATGAGAAAATTATTGGAAAAAAATTGAGGAGGGACAGGATAAATCTTCATTTAGAAAGACTCTGAATAATCAAAGACAGTCAGCATGGATTTATTACGGGAAAACAGTCTCTGACTAACGTGATTGAATTTTTGTTTTGAGGAGGCAACAAGGAGGATTGATGAAGATAGCACATTTGACAGTTTTAGCAAGGTTTTTGATAAGGTCATACATGGCATGAAAGTAAAAGCCCATGGGATCCAAGGCAAAGCGTCAAGCTGCATCCAAAATTGGCTCAGAGGCAGGAAGCAAAAGGTAACGGTTGATGGCCGTTTGTGACTGGAAGGTTGTTTGCAGTGGGGTTCCGCAGGGCTCAGTACTAGGTCCCTTGCTTTTTGTGGTATATACATCAATGATCTGGACTTGACTTTAGGGGAACGATTAAGAAGTTTGCAGAAAATACAAAAATTTGCTGTGTGGTGAATAATGAAGATTGCTGTAGACTGCAGGAGGATATGAATGGACGAGTCAGGTGGATACAACAGTGGCAAATGGAGTTCAATCCTGAGAAATGTCAGGTAATACATTTGGGGAAGACTAACAAGGCAAGGGAATACACAATAAATGGTAGGATACAGAGAAGTGTAAAAGGAACAGAGTGCATATCCACAGATCCCTGAAGGTGGCTAGTGAGGTAGATAAGATGGCCAAGAAGGCATACGGGACTCTTGCCTTTATTAGCTGAGGCACAGAATGCAAAAGCGGGGAAGTTATGCTGGAACTATATAAAACACTAGTTAGGCCACAGCTGGAGGACTGCAGTTCTGGTCACGGCACTATAAGAAAGATGTGATTGCATGAGAGAGGGTACAGAGGAGATTTGCGAGGATGTTGCCTGGACTGCAGAATTTTAGTTATGAGGAATCAGATAGGCTAGGGTTGTTTTCTTTGGAGCAGAGGCGGCTGAGGGGAGACCCAATTGAAATGTATAAAATTATGTGGGGTCTAGATAGAGTGGTTAGGACAGCTCTATTCTCCTTGGTTGAGAGGTCAATAATCAGGAACACTGATTTAAGCTAAGAAGTAGGAGGCTTAGAGGGAATCTGAGGGGCAATCTTTTCACTCAGAGGGTGATGTTTATCTGGAACACTGCCTGAAAAGGGTGGTAGAGACAGAAACTCATAACAAGGTGCTTGGATATGCATTTGAAGTGCCATAACCGACAAGGCTATGGACCAAGAGCTGGAAAGTGGGAGTAGGCTGGACGGCTACTGGACAGCTGGTGCGGACAGGATGGGCTGAATAGCCTCCTTCCATGCTGCAAATTTCAATGATTCTCAGATATGACCAAAAGGTCCATTTTTGTCCTGTGACATTTATGCATTTCTATGTATAGAAAGAAAATTAGAGCAGTAAGATTATATATATACCGGATAGAGATTGCTTGACTGTATAGGGGTGCAAATGTATTCGAAAGGCAATGTCTTTTGTGCTTTTTCTCTGGGGAATGAAGGCCATTTTGACTTATATATTTGGAGCCTGAATCAATCAATGAAAAAAAGTGAATCTCCAGAAGGTAATTAAAACCTGGAAAATTACTTATTTACTTAGTATGATATATGGTTGAAGCAGGCGTCAGTGGCAAAACAATTAAGTTTTTTTGGAACTCCATTTGAATAATACTTGCTTCTGAATACAATTACATACTTCTTGGAAAAGACTGCATCATCCTCTATGACTTCATTCACAACAGGCTTGGGAGGCTCTTCATTCTCTTCATCTTTTTCATCTACAATTGGAAAAAGCAGCAAGAGCTTAGAATGTGAAGGTGATGGAACAAAATGAATGTTAAAAGTGGACTGACACAATGGATCAAATGGCCTGCTTCTGTGCTGTAAGATTTCTATGATAAATGCACAATCATTGGGCTACTTCATCACACTATTAATGGTTTTAGAACTCAGTTTTGCTGCATGGTTAATAAATGGCACGATTAAAAAGTCCAAATGCATTCTCTCCACCTTTTAGATTCAAGATTATCTTTGGAAAGTAAATCGCAACAACTTCAAGAATAATGTGTTCCACATGTGGGCTCTCTCTATTAAGGCTATTATAACGCAACAATTATTTTTCTAAATTCATTCAGAGGATGATGCATCAGTGGCATGGCCAGCATTCATGGCCCAACCCTAGAAAGATCTGTATGCCTTAATCTGGAAGGTTTCCACATCAACAACTTGCGTTTATTTTTGATGCAAAAAAATAATCCAAGTTACTTTGCAGATGCAGAGACAAACAAGAAGATAGGCTGGTGGAGTGAGCAAACAAGATGAAATCTAACCTAGAAATTGGAGGCGACACATTTTGGTAGGAAGAATAGACAATGAAAGGTAACTGGCAAAATTTTAAAGGGGGCGCGAGAACAGGGCCACCTGGGAGTGTTTTTGCACAAATCTTTGTTAATCTGTCCTGCCACCTTCAAAGCAGTTAAGAAAGCATGTAAGGTTCTGAGGCAGAAAGCACAACCACAAATTTATGCTAAACCTTCAAACAATACTGGTTCAGTCCCAGCTAGAGTATTGTGTCCAATTATGGGCACCACACTTTAGGAAGGATGTGAAGGCTTTGGAGAGGATACAGATGAAATTTATTAGAATGGTTCTAGGGATGAGGGAGTACAGTTTTGATAATAGACTGGAAAAGCTGGGGTTGTTCTCCTCAGGAGGAAATTTAATAGAGAGAGATGTTCAAAATCATGAAGAGTTTTAAGAGTGAAGAGAAATTGTTCCCAAAGGTTGATGGGTCCATGACCAGAGGTCAGATTTCAGTTGATTGGAAGAACCAGAGATGACAGGAAGAAAAAGTTTTTTCCATGAGTGCTTAGGATTTGGAATACACTGCCCGATAGGGTGGTGGAAATAGGTTTAAACAGTAGCCTTCAAGAGGGAATTGGGTAAATATTTGGAGAAAAAAAAATGCAGGAATATGGGGAGAGTGGGATTGCTTTCTGACAGAGCTGGCGCAGACTCAACTGGCCAAATGACTAGCTTCTGTACTTCACAATTGTAACATTCTAAGTTATTAGGAGGGGGTGATCAAAAGCTTGGTCAAAAGGTCTGGATTTTTAAAGAGTGCCTTAAAAGGAGGGGTATGTGGAGAGGGTTAGGGATGGAATTCTAGAGCATGGGATCAAGATGGGTAAAAATTATGGCCAGCAGCAGTGAGCCAAAAGAGAATGGAGAAGGCATGAGGCCAGAGCCAAACAAAAAGATACTTCTGGGATCAGGGCCACAGGATTGGAGGAGATTATGGAAACTGGGAGGGGCAAGGTCATAAAAACAGAGGATGAGAACTTTAAGTGAGGTATTGGAAGCCAAATGCAAGTCAGAACACAAATGTGTTGAGTGAGTGGGACTTGGGGCTGGATGAATAAAGGTAGCAGATTTTTGGATGAGCTGACAGATGGAATATCAGCCAAGAGAACAATCGAACAGTGGAGTTTGGAAGTAATAAAAGGCATGGATGAGGGTTTTAGCAGAAAATGCAGCGTGATGTTACAGAAGTAGTAGTCTTTGTGATGGAGAAGATATGTACTTGAAGGTTAATTCAGGGTCGATCAGAAGATTGAAAACAGATTGGTTCAGATTGAGATTATGGACAGGGAAAATGCAATTGGTGATGAATTTGTGGCAGAGAGCCAAAGCCTTCCCAAAGTTTGGAGGAAACTGCAGCTCGTCTAAGACAGGTTATTAGACAAGCAGCCTTATAGCAGAGGTATTGAAATAGGTGGAGGAATAGAGCTGGAGGTTATGTCATGTGAAAGCTAACTCCATGTATGCCAAAGTGCTGGATGTAGATAAGGATAGATTTTTTTGCTACTTCAGTGGCAATAATGCAGGGAAGGAACAGAAACCATTACTGGAGATGCTCTATCTGCAATCGGATAGGTAAGAGTGAAAATAAGTGAGCAACCCCCGGTTACATAGATGATGTATAAAAGGCTGCAGAGGGATCACAGAGAGATAATGTATCAGACTACAATCTCAGAATGTCATTTGTGACTTTGGTTCAAGTTGTTTGTGCTGTGGCAGAAACAGAAACTGTTTTAGATATTCAGTGGAATTGCAAGGATAGGCAGGATTTGGGCATCTGAGTTTGAATTTACATATTCAACACAAAATAGCATAATACAAGATTACAAATTTAGCTACAAAGATAAACCTGATTTAAAACAAAGCTAACATTCGGGTCACCTTTTATACATTAACATAAAAATGGCGATACAGTAAGCCAGTTAGTGTCCTCTCATCTAATAATACAACTGTAATTTCAACTATTATTTCTAAAAATGCGCATTCATCCCTTTACCGAAAAGTTGTTCATACAGTTCTGGTCTCCATATTATAGAAAGGAAGAAGGTGCAGAAAAAGATTTACTAGAATGAAACGTGGCAAGAACTGCACAGTGGCGCAGTGGTTAGCACCGCAGCCTCACAGCTCCAGGGACCTGGGTTCGATTCCGGGTACTGCCTGTGTGGAGTTTGCAAGTTCTCCCTGTGTCTGCGTGGGTTTTCTCCGGGTGCTCCGGTTTCCTCCCACAAGCCAAAAGACTTGCAGGTTGATAGGTAAATTGGCCATTATAAATTGTCACTAGTATAGGTAGGTGGTAGGGAAATATAGGGACAGGTGGGGATGTTTGTTGGGAATATGGGATTAGTGTAGGATTAGTATAAAATGGGTGGTTGATGTTCGGCACAGACTCGGTGGGCCGAAGGGCCTGTTTCAGTGCTGTATCTCTAATCTAATCTAATCTAATCTAATCAAGCACAAGCTTCCACCTTAGAAATACAGACCAGGTTATCCTTATTGGATTCACAATAACAAATGCTATAAACAAACAATTCTATAAATCAACTGCAGTACACTGCATAGCTACACTGATCATCAGTGTTTACTTATCTTTTCCGTGAAGAAGCAAGATTGGTCAAAAACAGATCAGAGCCAACAGCAAAATTGTGTATAAATCTATAGCAATGACAGGAGATCATAGTAAATCAGAAGTACTGAATTTGTTAATTCCATGGCTCATATTGGATAAAAATAGATCAATCTGCAGTCTATCAGGACAATTTAAACAGGTAATGTACTGATCACTTAGAATGGAATGGAAATTAGTACAGTGCAAACTTCACTAAAGTGCAATACTGTCCTGTAGCAATTCACAACTTCAGTGTAATTTCAAGTTTTCAAGATTATACATTGCATTCAGGGATCTGCTGTTGCTTCAGAAACACCTTTTTAAGAACAAAAACAGTCCCAACCTTATTTCATTGCTCCCGAGAAGAGCTGATCAACAGTTTGTTAATCAACAAGGGCTGCATACCACAATCTTCACTGCACTAAAAATAAACTCATTCAAATTTGACATTCACACTTGAACAACTTTTTAAAAAAAGCAATACAATTAAAAGGGCTAACAAGTACAATAAATACAATGCCTGATCATTTGCAGGAAGTACTTGAGAGGTAAATTACATCCCCAATTTATCTTTTGTTCTTTTGGGCCTCCTTATCTCGAGAGACAATGGATACGCGCCTGGAGGTGGTCAGTGGTTTGTGAAGCAGCGCCTGGAGTGGCTATAAAGGCCAATTCTGGAGTGACAGGCTCTTCCACAGGTGCTGCAGAGAAATTTGTTTGTTGGGGCTGTTGCACAGTTGGCTCTCCCCTTGCGCCTCTGTCTTTTTTCCTGCCAACTACTAAGTCTCTTCGACTCGCCACAATTTAGCCCTGTCTTTATGGCTGCCCGCCAGCTCTGGCGAATGCTGGCAACTGACTCCCACGACTTGTGATCAATGTCACACGATTTCATGTCGCGTTTGCAGACGTCTTTATAACGGAGACATGGACGGCCGGTGGGTCTGATACCAGTGGCGAGCTCGCTGTACAATGTGTCTTTGGGGTTCCCAATTTATAATCTACCAAGAATGTATGACCAAAACTCACTGCAGTACCTGATACTTTTAGAAACATTCTACACTGATACTTTTGCTGTATTGTGATACTATGATAGCTTCAACATTGGTCTTTTAGAAATATACAGCAAAGCTGAATTCTTCCAATGCCAAATACACCAGAGTACCACAGAACCGACAGCACAGATAGAGGCCATTTGGCCCACAGGCCTACGCTGGTGTTTATGCTCCACATAAGCCTCCGTTCACTCTTCATTTAAACCCATGAACTTAATTTTTCTATTCCTTTCTCCCTCACCTGCCCATCTAACTTCCTCCTTAAATTCATCTATGTTATTCGCCTCAACTATTCCTTATGGAAGTGTATTCCACATTCTAACCACCCTGAATTCCCTACTGGATTTATTAGTGACTAATTTCTATTTATGGACCCTAGTTCTGGACTCCCTGCAAGTGCAAATATTGTCTCTATGTCTACCCCACTGAACCATTCCATGATCTTGAAGACCTCTATCAAGTCACCCCTTAGTCTCTCTTCCAGAGAGAAGAATTCCAGCCTGTTCGATCTTTTCTGATAGATATAACTTCTCAGTTCTGGTACATTTTGAGTATATCCTTTATTGCACCTTCCCCAATGCCTCTAAACTAGTTTAATAATAATAAATAATAAATAATATGGAAATCAGAGCTGTAGACGGTATTCCAAGTGTGGTCTAAGGTTCTATACAATCTTAGCCTAACTGTTTTTCAATTTTATCCTTCTAGATATGAACCCTAGCACTTTGTTTGCTTCTTTATGGGCTATTAACCTGTGTTGCTACTTTCAGTGATTTGTGCAACTGTATCTCCAGATTCTCCACTCCTCTAGCCTATTGGACACTTTTGAAGAACGCAGCCTCCGTATTCTATCAAAATGTACCACCTGACACTTATCTATATTAAAGTTATTTTGCCAATTACATGCCTGTTCTGCAAGTTTATTAATGTTTTGCTGCACTTTGTGCCCCAATTTGGTGTTGTCCACAAATACTAACATTGTATTTTTGATTCTCAAATTCAAATAGTTTATGCAGGTGAACAGTGGTCCTAGCAGAGATTCTTGTGAAACTCCACTTACCATATTTTTGCTCATTTGAATCTCTACCTTTAACCCCCTACTGTGTTTTTGTTCTGTGGACAGCTTGTTATCCACTCTGCATTTCCTTAGTTAGGAGTCTAGTACCTCAGAGGGTCTTTTGAAATTTAATTTAATATCTTGCTGTGTTTAGTCACACTAGTATGTTTGACCGGAAAAGAATTAGTGTGGAGCACATTCTGTAGGTCATGGTGTCAAGCTTCTATGAAATCCATTGATGTTTAATTAAGCTGTGGGATAGATTAAACACAGTGTTCAATACATTTAACAAAGTTTCATTTTATATTTATGGTTGTAACTATCACACATTCAGTGTACATTTGTTTATGCTTCTTTGCACCTGGTTAATTCATATATCAGGGTGCATCAGTTCTTCTCCCAAATTGTGTCTAAAAGACCTTACATATCTTCCATTACGAAAGTAGACAGACCACTGGACACATTTTCAAAATCTTTGGTTCTGTCTTTTGATAGTGAAGCCTTGTGTTGGACACAAAAATTGTGAAATATATGAAAGAATTCTGAAACTTGCCTGTTATCTATCAAACACCTGAACATAACTGAAGCAGAAAATAAAAGGCATCTGCTTACAAGAACTTTGTCCATGATACTAACACCTCTTTAGGAAGTGATATAATGGCACAAAAAGCAGGACAAATTCAATTAGGCCAATTACTGCCCCATCAGTCTACTCTCAATCAGTAAAGGTGATGGAAAGCAGCACTTACTCATAAATAACCTGCACACCGATGCAGTGTTTGGGTTCCACCAGAGCCACTCAGCTCCCGAATTCATTAGCCTTGGTCCAAACATGGACAAAAGAGCTGAATTCAAGAGGTATGGGGACAGAGACTGCCTTTGACATCAGTGCAGCATTTGACTGAATGCGGCAATGAGCCCTAGTAAAATTATGGTTAATGGGAATCGGAGAAAAAACTCCACTGGCTGGAGTCATATCTGGCACAAAGGAAGATGGCTGTGGTACTTGGAGCTCAATTATCTCAGCCCCAGGACAACACTGCAGGCGTTTCGCAGGGCAATGCCCTAGGCCCAACCATCCTCATCTGCTTCAATGATGTTCCCTCCATCATAAGGTCAGAAGTGGGGATAATCACTAATGATTACAGTGTTCAGTTCCATTCGCAACTCCCTAAATAATGAAGCAGTCCGTGCCCACACGCAGCAAAGCCTAGACAACATCCTTGCTGCAGAGCGGCAAATAACGTTCACACCACACAAGTGCCAGATAATCACCATCTTCAACAACACCTCATACCATGGGATTACCAGCACGGAATCCTCCACCATCAACATCCTGGAGGTCACCATTGACAAGAAACTTAGCCATAGTATTTATGTGGCTGGCCCAGTTACAAGCAAATCAGAGTCTGGGTATTCTGTGGCAAGTAACTCACCTCCTGACTCCCCAAAGCCTTTCCACCATGTACAAAACACACATCAGGAAAATGATGGAATACTCTCTTGCCTGGATGAGTGCAGCTCAACAACATCCAGAACAAAAAGAACATTCACTCCTTCCAACGCCAGTGTACCGCAGCTCCAGAAAGACCCACAAGATACACAGCAGCAACTTGCCAAGGCTTCTTCAACAACACCTTCCAAACCCACAACTTATAAAGCCTAAAACAAATGCTATCCTGACTTGGAAATATATTACTGTTCCTCCATCAGCACTGGGTCCAAATCCTGGAACTTCCTAACAGCACTGTGCTTGTATCTACACATGGACTGCAGCAGCTCAAGGTGGCAGCTCAGCACCACCTTCAATTAGGTTAGGGCAATAAATGCTGGCCTTGCCAGTGATGCCCACATCCCATGAATGAATAAAAAAAAATCCAGATTTCAAAATCTCAAAGTGATCTTGATGGATTATTTAGAACATTTAACTGAACAAAAAAAGTGAATAGTCAGTGACCCTTGAATTTACTGAGTTTTTTTGTTACAACTTGAAGTGGCGCCAAAGAAACAAGTTAGCCAGTTTCAGGATAGCTTCCAGAGAAATGAATGAAAGAGCAGATGCTTTTTTTCCACAAATATAAAGTATGATAACCAGAAATCAACAATTTGCTGCTCTTAACTACACTATAAATTACACTCTACAAAACCAGACTTAAAACTATGTTTTCACTAGGCACTTAAAGGGGAATCATTACGAAGGTTGACTACAAGAAATCTAATATGACCCATCAGTTTTTAAGGAAGTGCAGCGCCAGGGAAAAAGGGTGCACAGCCAGGGAGGACTCAGACAGGGTGGAGGGCAGACTAAAATTAAAAATTCCCTAAGTGACAATGGTGCAAGACAGACAAGTAGACCCTCAAAGTAAGGAGTTAGTACCCAAAGCTAGTGAAGAGAAATAAAATGGTGAGGCCTGTTGCTCCTGACTTGAATGTGTAGTTGGGTTCAGCTGTTGTCAAACCTGTGAACACTCTGTAACCAAGCTTGTAAGTGGCCAGTTGAGTACTTGTGAAACTGTATCCAAGAAAAAAAAAACTTTTAAATGGGGTGACAAAAGCAAGAGTGGGGGGGGGGGCGGGGAGGGGGAATAGCTCAAAAAAAGCTTTATCTGGAGGAAGTTGAGGGTAGCAGGAAAGTCACTATTTCTTTGCTTGGCACAAAGATCCTTCAATTGGAGAAATCTAAGTATAATAGAAAATGATCTATCTTTTAGGGTGAAAGTCATTCTTGAAGGATGCATCCTCCAGACACTACTGGAATTAAGCCAGAATCCTTTAATGTCTCTCAGTCCAACATCAGCTGGCACTGTGCCATATGATGGTGACTCTGTCAACATACAAGGGCTAAATATAGTGGAACAGTTCAGTTTTATCTAAAGAGTGAGCCAAGACAGTGGGAAGATTCCCAACAAGATTTTCAAGGCAGTTGAGAGGCCAACGTTTGGAGAATTCATATTTTAAAAAAATGAAGATGGCACTGTAAAGTTATATAATCTTGCTTCACTGGCATCGCCCAAACAACATTAGAGATTCATGCAGTAGATTTGAATGACAGACAAGGAGGAAGGTCTTTGCAGAAGGCCAGAGACCCCAGTGGTCAGATCAATCTACCAATGACACAATTATCCGTGCCTACAAAACTGGACAGAATGCAAGAACAAATTAAGATGATTGAAGACCAATGCCTTGACTTCAACTGGTAAGTTGAAACCAAGAGTGCATTCTTCTATAAAAGCCAGAACAGGAGATTTTAATGACAATTGCTATTAATTTCCAAAGACAAATATAGCAGCTGATAGAGGCTAGGTTTAAATCTTAATTTGAGACAAAGAGTTGTCACCTAGGATGAAAATCCCACATTGCCTTCATCAAAAAACATATGTTCTAACAAACATGAGGCAAAAATATCAACTCTGTCTCTCTCTCTATCGATGCTGCCCGACCTGAGTGTTGCTGGCATTTTTTGTTTTTACATCAAAAACTAATCTGATGACAGGCAAGATGTGGTGAAAAAATTTCAAAAACAGAATGAATACCCAAGGATATCTAATGTCTTGAATGAATGCAAAGTGGAAGAAATTAATTCAATGGCAGTGAGTGATTTACACAATGCCTAGCAGATCGTCCTCAACAGCAAGGGACCTGACAGAACAATGGCAAAAAAAAAAACTTCAGTTAGATACATGCAAAATATCTTTGCACTGGTAATTGCCAAGTGATTAAGGACGAATCAAATGCCAGTCAGATGTTGAGTCAAGTATGTGTACTAATGGGCAAGCACCACTCAGTCCTGAAAAGTGGTGCGGTGGGGGGAGAGACAAGAAGAAAAATAGAGAACACCCCAAAATGTTTATGTACTGGACACTTACTATGTTGTCTGTCCAAAAAGCATGATGTCTTGCCCTACACAAGATAGTTTCAATATGTCTAAAGGCCAACTGTAGAGTTGAAAGCTTGAACTAGTTGATATGAAAGGGAAACTCCACTGTTATTCACCAGTTCATGAACTTTTGCTTCCCTGAATAGAGTCCCCACCTGTATGTGAAAACAGCATTATCAACATCAGTTGGGAAAGTGAAGCTTCAGCAGACCTCTGGACTACTCTGAATTCCTGGCACCACAACCTCAGTCCCAAAATTGAAATCTGGCCTATGTCTACTGGTTGGCATAACAATGATCTACAGGGCGAATAGGTTCAACTATAGACATCTCCTGAAACTCCAAGCCCTTTGGGATGACAAAAATGGCTACAGCCATTACAGAACATGCAGGTAATTTTATTTCACTATCTTTGACTGCTCTTGCACACACACCCATCTCTGAAGAACTAAGTTGGGTAAGACATCTTTTTCCAAGTTTGTCCAGAACATCTACAAAATGTCACATTTTACTTCTAGAAGATACCTTGCCTATATGACAATGAAGCCGAGCTCCTGGAATGTAGTGATTACTCGATCAATGGCTATCCTAGTAGTTTTTTGACAAAAGCTCTTGTTAGTGATTCAAGCACCTCAACCTGACTTGGCCCATGATAACCACGTTTATTTCATGAACTCCAGAGATTGAAGAAATGCTGTGCTGGCAGGTATAATTCCAAAAATGTAATCCAAAATACCCATATTATAATCAAACAGTAATGCCAAAACATGCATCCTTGAAGTCTATCGTAACTAGCCAAGGTCCAGTATAGCACCCGAGCAACAAGACAGTATTGTATGATCTTTCCCTTTTTGAAGGATTCATTCAGCTTATTAATGTCCAAGATGGGACTGTACCCAACTCATTAACAACTATGAAATACCATTAGGAACTGTATCTGATGCAAAGAAATTTGTTCAAGTAAAAACTTCACCACCATCCTTTGTCAGCATCATATCCACAAGTTACAGGGTCCCTCAGATGATTGAGGTAAACTGCAGCTTGCAGGGAATCAACCAAAAAAATAACAGGTATCCCAACAGGTATTATTATAAGTAGAGTCAGGAGAATTTATAAAAGAGGAACAAGAAAATGGCAGAGAAACTAAACCCTTTGGCTGGAAATTTACCCTTGGTGGACAGGAGCCATCCACCGACTGAAAAGTCAGTGGCGAACCCGCCTCCGCCTGGCCTGGGGTGCAATCCGCATTTTGCGGTCCCCAAGCCTTTAACTGGTCTGAGATAGGACTTCCACATCATTGAGGCAGGAAGTCCTACCTAATGGAGCTGTCAGCCAATTACAGGACCGGCAGCTCTGTCCCAGTGCGTCACTGGGAGCGGTGGCCACTGCTGGGACTGCAACTCAGCCATCACAACGATGATGTGGAGCCCAGAACTAAGGTAAGTTTTTGGTGTCTTGCCAGGGGTGATCGGTCGGGTCCCAGCGAGGCAAGGGTGGTTGATTGGAGAGGATGGGGTGTGTTAGGTGCTGGGGGTGGCTGGGGCAACAGGGGTGGCACCCCCCCACCCGGCCAGGCCATCAGGGAGCCGCCTGCTTTTGTCAGACGGCTTCTCTTGGGCCTGGGTCACCCGACCGGCCACGGATACAATCCTCGTGGTGGTGGCAAAAGGCCCATAAGTGGCCACTTAAGGGCTTTGATTGGACTGAGGCAGATGGGCAGTTTTTCGTTGCCACCGCCCACCTTAAAGTGACAGCGGAGGCGGGAGTGGATCAGGAAGGGACCCCAAGCCTCCCACTCCATTTTGGCACGCCCCCCAACCCTTCCCCCTCTTTTGGGAAGGGGGGGGGTAAAATTCTGGTCTTTGTGTCACAGAATCACAAGCATTACAGTGCAGAAGGAGGCCATTCGGCCTATTGTGTCCACACTGGTTCTCTGAAAGAGCAACTCCCTCAGTTTCATTGCCCACCTTCTCCCCATAACCCTGCACACTCTTCCTTTTCATATCACTGTCTAATTCCCTTTTGAATGCTTCAATTGAACCTGCCTCCACCACTTTCTCAGGTAGCACATTCCAGACCTTAACCACTCACTGCGTGAAAATTTTTTCCTCATGTCACTTTTGCTTCTCTCACCAAATCCTTTAAATCTGTGCCCACTTGTTCTCGATCCTTTCACGAGATCCTTTCTCTCTATTTAATCTGTCCAGACTCATGATTTTGAATACTTCTTTCAAAATCACCTCTCAGCCTTCTCTTCTCCAAGAAAAACTGTTCTAACTTCTTCATTATTGAAATTCCTCATCCCTGGAACCATTCTCGTGAATCTTTTCTGAAATCTCTCCAATGCCCTCACGTCTTTCCTGAAGTGCAGCGCCCAGAACTGGACGCAATACTCCAGCTGAGGCTTAACTAGTGTCTTATACAAATTCAACATAACTTCCTTGCTCTTGTACTCTATGCCCCTATTAATAATGCCCAGGATATTGTATGCTTTATTAAACGCGCTCTCAACCTGTCCTGCCACCTTCAATGATTTATGCACATATACATCCAGGTCCCTCCCTCGTCTCCTGCATCCCCTTTAGAATTGTACCCTTTATTTTATATTGTCTCTCCAGGTTCTTCCTACCAAAATCAATTGCTTCACATTTCTCTGCACTGAACTTCATCTGCCACCTGTCTGCCCATTCCACCAACTTGTCTATGTCCTTTTGAAGTTCTACACTATCCTCCTTACAGTTCACAACGCTTCCAAGTTTTGCATCATCTGCAAACTTTGAAATTATGCCCTGTACACCAAGGTCTAGGCCGTTAATATAAATCAGGAAAAGCAAGGGTCCCAACACTGATCCCTGGGGAACTCCACTACAAACCTTCCTCCAGCCTGGAAAAACATCCATTAACCACTACTCTTTGTTTCCTGTCACTCAACCAATTTTGTATCCATGTTGCTACCATCCCTTTTATTCCATGAGCTACACGTTTGCTCACAAGTCTGTTATGTGGCACTGTATCAAACACCTTTTGAAAGTCCATGTACATCACATCAACAGCATTGCCCTCATCAACCCTCTCGATTACCGCCTCAAGACTACAGCAAATTAGTTAAACATGATTTTCTCTTAAGAAATCTGTGTCTATCTTCATGGAGGAAACTACTAAAAACTTCCCAGAAATAATGGAGAATCAAGGGACTAGTGTAAATGAGGAACTGCAAGACATTATTAGTCAGAAAGAGTACTAGAGAAATTAATGGGACCGTAGATAAATTCCCTGGACCTGATGATCTACATTCCAGAGTGTTGAAAGAGGTGGCTGCAGAGATAGAAGATGTATTGGTGGTCATCTTTCAAAATTCTATAGACGCTGGACTGGCTCCTACAGACTGGAAGGTGGCAACTGTAACCCCACTATTTAAGAGAGGAGAGAAAACAGGGAACTACAGACCTGTTAGTTTGTCATATGGAAACTTCTAAAATCTATAATAAAGGAGGTCATAACAGGACACTTGGATACATGAAAGGGAAATCATGGTTAACAAACCTTTCTTTGAAAGGATGTAACTAGCAGAAAGCCAAGGAGAACCAGTGGATGTGGTATATTTAGATTTTCAGAAAGCTTTTGATAAGGTTCCACACAAGAGGTTGGTAAACAAAATTAGAGCACATGGGACTGGGGGGGGGGGGGGGGGGGGAGAATATACTGGCATGCATTGAGAACTGGTTAACGGACAGAAAAGAGTAGGAATAAATGGGTCATTTTTGGATTGGCAGGCTGTGACTAGTAGGGTACCACAAGGATCAGTGCTTGGGCCCCAGCTATTCACAATCTATATCAAATGATTTGGATGTAGGGATTAAATGCTATATTTCCAAGTTTGCAGATGACAACACTAGGTGGAAGTGTGAGTTGTGAGGGGCTTATAAAGATCTTTCAAGGGGATCTGGAGAGGCTAAGTGAGTGGGCACAAATTTGGCAGATAGAATACAATGTGGAGAAATGTGAGGTTATCCACTTTGGTAGGAAAATCAGAAATACAGAGTACTTCTTAAATGGAGGGGGGCTGGGAAGTGTTGAACTTCAAAAAAGGACTTGGATGTCCTTGTTCTTGAGTCACTGAAAGCTAACATGCAGTACAGCAAGAAATTAAGGTGGAAAATGGTATGCTGGTCTTCATTACAAGAGGATTTGAATATAGGAGCAAAGATACCTTACTGCAATTATACAGCCTTGGTGAGACTGCACCTATGTGCAGTTTTGGTCTCCGTACCCAAGGAAAGGTATACTTGCCATAGAGGGAGTGCAACGATGGCTCATCAAACGAATTCCTGGGGTGGAGGGATTGTCCCATGGAGGAAAGATTAAATAGACTGGGTCTTTATTCTCTGGAGTTAAGAATAATAAGATGTGATCTCATTTAAACATACAAAATTCTTACAGGGCTCGACAGGGTAGATGGAGGAAGCATGTTTCCCCTGGCTGAGGAGTCCAGAACCAAGGGACAGAGGGTCTCAGAATAAGGGACAGGCCATTTAGGACTGAGATGAGGAGGAATTTCTCCACTCAGAGGGTGGCGAATCTTTGGAATTCTCTACCCCAGAGGGCTGTGGAGGATCAGTCATTGAGTATGTTCAAGACTGAGATCGATAGATTTCTACATATTAAAAACATCAAGTAGTTGGCAGGAAAAAAGACAGAGGCGCAAGGGGAGAGCCAACTGTGCAACAGCCCCAACAAACAAATTTCTCTGCAGCACCTGTGGAAGAGCCTGTCACTCCAGAATTGGCCTTTATAGCCACTCCAGGCGCTGCTTCACAAACCACTGACCGCCTCCAGGCGCGTATCCATTGTCTCTCGAGATAAGGAGGCCCAAAAGAAAGAAAGAAAAACATCAAGGGTACAGGGATAGTGCAGGAAAATGGCATTGAAGTAGATGATCAGTCATGATCTCATTGAATAACAGAGTAGGCTTGAAGGGTTGTATGGCCTACTCCTGTTTTTATTTCTTAATGTTCTTGGGTATCCTTGACTGATAAGGTCCTGCAGCCAACCATCATCCTAGATTATACATCAGCTTTGAGAGTGGGGCTTGAACCCACAACCTTCTGACTCAGATGAAAGCGCAATCATGCCAAAACCAACAAATTAGTTGATGCTGCATGGTTAAGGTTACTCATCAGTCCCATACACAGTGTTAAGAACTGTATAGGGCTGGAACGACAAACATGCTTTCTCAATTGAGGCCACAAAAGAGCTGATGTTGCTTCGGCACGGATCTGTAGAATGAATAAGAAGGTCTCCATTAAGTCAATCTATCAAGGGCAATTAGGGATGGGCAATAAATGCTGGCATAGCCAGTGACGCCCACATCCCATGAATGAATAAAAAAATTAAGTAGCACAACTCCTTAATGCTAATGCTAGAATTTTATGAAGGCTCTGAACAGCACTTCTACAAAAAAGGTTAAAACATGGAAGGTCATTTGGCACAGTGTCTAACCTTCATGAAAACAAACGGTCTTCACCTCTCTGGTGTTCATGGAAGAAAAAAGACCCAGACATAGAAAATGTTGCAACAATTTGAAATATGCACCCTGAGACTAACCAAACTATGAAGGGGATCCTTTCTATGATAATCGGCAGAGGAGTTACTCCTGAATGCAAAAGAGAGATTAACTGAAAACTTTTGTTTGTTTGTTCTTATTTGTCACCAGGATACTGACTGGAACATACCCCGAACCCAATTCCTCGTTCATGTGCTAGAAAAATCAGTGGTGCTCAACTGCCTCCGCCAGAATAGCAAGAGTTCCAATAGTGGGTTAAATGACAATCAATGAATTGGTGGCAACCTGGTGCAGGGTGGAAACAATGAACATGTCATTGTGCATCCTCTTGCAGTCAAACGTCGTCCTGCAAAATTTGGAACAAGTGAGACAGATCTGACAGGCTACTTTTACTCCAGAGGCAATTTAAGCTTTTTTTTGTGTCAAAAACGATAAATCATTACTGTACCAATGGAGTGCTTGAAGCTCCTAATTTAGTTGGAAGCAGACATCGTTGCAATGGCCTCATACCAATAGTATGGGCCTTTTCAGACTCGTACACCTCTATTTAGCTTTCCAACTAAATTTGAACTTTAGAGATTTTACCAGTGATACCTGGTGTAAACACACCAGTAAAACCTGCCCCATCAACTGTGGTTGACAAGATTTTTTTTTTAGTTTTTAGACTTATGACCAATGCAGTCACCAGGCGAAGCTGGCTGACACAGTAAAACTAAATTACTATTAAGAAGCCAGTCAACAGTTCAAATAACGAAGAAAAATTAAATGTCAGTTTCAAAGGTAAACTCAGAAAAATAAACCATTTTCATGAAAGGGTAAGAAACGACATAGTGGGATGTACCACTGAGCAAATACTGTTGCTATGTGGTGTGAAAAACTACAGCTTCAGCACACATTTTACCTAAATTGCACAGGGATATCAGGTGTACCATGCAAAATCAGCATATGACAATAGTCACCAAGTGCCAATGCTCACTATGTATTTATTGATGGCATTGATCAGGGCCTGGCTCAACTCCAGCAATATGTGGTGGATCCCATTTTAATTTAATAAAAACATCCTGGTGCCTGATTAATATTCAGAATTCAGCAATTTTAGATAGTTCAAAAGCAAAAAATCAGCCCTTCAAACATCAACAAGTTACCAATTACATAAATGATACTGCAATACTGCAAATTTTCTTATCTAGTAGTACCTGCAACAGAACTGAAAATATTCCATCGACAGCTTAGAAGTAAAAGCCAAAAAAAAAATTAATCTACTTTCGACCATCTGGTAGTTGAATAATAGGTAGTTGCATAATAAGTGATAATGAAGTTAGTAATATGTCTCTAACAGACCTAGAAATTACATAAGGAAAATCTCAGTAGAGGATGATTTGGGAACCATAGGCCCACAGTCACCCTTCCCTCTCAAGCATGCTACTCTTGCCACACATCATGTTTTAAATTACTCCTGTGTCAATTTTATTTTTCAAATCGCTTTTTCTGCTTTCACTTTGAAATTATACCCACAGATGGTGGTGGCCTATTTAAATTAGTTTGCCAACCAGCTCAAATTCAACCTTCATAAATTTGTATATGAAGCTGGTCACGACTAAACCCATTTTGGGCAGCAGTATTAAATAAAGTACGAAGTCAAGAGCAACTCATACAAGTTGACCCTATCCCATTTTTGAAGGGTGTCCATCCCTGAATTCTTACACACAATTCCATCTTTACTGTTAGTTCAGTGATTTTTACCACTTTTCAATGCAAGGGGCAGCAGCTGACACCACTCTTGGCCAGAACCTTAGTCAGCCAGGAGTGTGGACAGATTAGCTGTCCAAGCATCAGCTGATTCTGCTGGCTGGCACAGGTCCCATCAATTGAGAGCGCTCTCCATGCTTGAACAGGACAAACTCCTATCAGCAAGATTAGCTGGTGCTCGAGAAACTGGCCTTGAAGGTGATCTGTAAGCCTGTCTGGTGGACAGTAGGATGGAGTCCCCAGCAAATTTAAAAAGGAAAGCTTAGTTAGCTGCAAGAATCAGCTATGTGCACACAGGGAATAAAAACACGTACCATGAAAATTTCACAAAAAAGCTACTGGTCCTACAATCAGCCCCAATTACATGAAATTTCTCATTTTATATACTAGTCCATATTGTATCTGCATTTTGTCTTATTTGACAGAAAATTATGGGCTCAGAGAATCTTTTAAATTAAAATTTGCAGCGACCTTGTCCCTATAACAAATGAGGGAAATTGAAACTGTGTAATAACAGGAACAGGCTAAAATACATATTCACAATGTTGCGTTCTGCACAATGCCTGAAGCAAGGGCAACAGATGAAATGATGAATTATTATACCTTTCTGGGACAGTGGAACTGCATTAATTGTATGAAAATTATCTGCTTTCCCAATTATCCATCAGAATTTTGGTGGGCCAAAGGCTCCTGAGAGATGTACACTCATTGCACTAATCCTCAATACTAAACTCCTGTCTCAACACACATCACTCAAAGGCCACGAAATTCAGTACTCTACTTGTATTCATTCTTATGCTCACTGTATTGATCCAACTACATGCAAGATCAAAATTTGGAAACTCTAAATCCATCACTTTGCATTATTGATGGGATGACAAGGGAAGTGAGAGAGTCTCCTCGATTATGGTTGATACAGCACAGTGAAAATTGCGCTAATACCTCAACTTTAGGACCATTGAACTTGCATTTAACAAACCATGTCTATTATTTAAAGTAGTTATACAGTATCCATACCTTTATGCTCACTGCCTTTTATTTCTTCTGGTTTTCCTACAGATGCTGTGAAGGAAAATGTTGAAGCAGCAGTCTTCTCTTGGTTCAGATCTTTTCCAAATAATGAGCCTGAAGTACCACTACTGAAAGAAAAACCAGCTAAAGAAGGGTTTTCTGCTGTTTTCCCAAAGAGGAAGCTGATGTTCCCACTATTTCCCAAGGTAGTCCCAGGTTTTACTTCTGAAGTGAGTGGAATTACATCCTTGCTTTTGACAGATGAGAATAAAGATGGTGGGGTTTTACCCTGTGATGTTTTGGAAACACCAAATGTGTTAACAGATTGCATTCCTGACCTCTTGCTGCTTGTATCACTCTCTGAACCACTATCAGAGCTGCTACCATATTTCTGCTCAATGCTCGTCAAATGCTTCTCGTAGTCTCTGAAGATTGGGGTCAAATCACAGAGTGGGTTCTCGTTGACATGTTTGGTGATCCAGTCTCGGACCGAACAATTCAGTGCTGCTAGTTGTTTGTTGTACTCGTTGCAGCCCATTTTACTCCGAGCATTAATTTCATTAACACCATTTGTTTTTGCACCCATTTCACCTTTCGCCAAGGGGCTTGATGGAGGACCATTAGACAGAAAAGAACCTATGAAATGGAAGTTATATATTTAATTAGATTTAGGGGAACAAAATCTATTAAATTGTTCTGAGCTCAGTCATCAGAGATCAGGACTTCCACATAGCAGGAGCCCATTTAAAAAGATATAAAATGGCACACACCTATTATGTGCAAAATATACAGTCACAATCTACTTGTTTAATAAGTGCAAAGGTCCTCACAAACACCAGATCTATTGTGTTTTTGGATTCCCCACCTTCAAAACACATGCTAATGTAACAATGAAAAGTTTCATCTAGTGTTAAACTATTTTAAGCAGCCAATTTCAGCATACGTCAGCATTCATAGTCTCATTGCACTTAAGCAAAGAAATGCCTCAAGAGACAATATACAAAGAATTTAATCATTTATAAAGCCAAGCCCAAAGGGGCCACTTTTTGGTTCCGAGATCACTTCCGTGTACTACATATATCAATGATTTCGATATAGGCCTAGAATAGTGTCAAAATTTGTATAAGAAAATGGGAAGTACAGTTTCAGACTTGATAGGGAAACTAGGGGGGAAAATTGGCTAAAAAGTGACTTGAATTCAACACCAGTATCTCCTATTTCCTATGTGAGGTGATGTATTCCATAAAAATAAACAGCAGTAATTAGAGGCTTAGTCCAAGTAAAAGCAGAGGCACTTGGAAGTTCATATAACATTAAAAAAAAGAGACAGCACCTCAGTTTGTTAAGGCGTTTTTTTAAAAAAAGCTAATAGAATTCTAGGTTTTCTTTCAGAAGGTATAGAAATAAACTCCAAGAGGTAATGAAGGTGAGTCGTAATAAAACCAGAACAAGACCTCAGTGTACTGTGTGCAGTATTAGGCTCCAGCCTACAGGAAGGATAGATACTTTAAAGTCGAGTACAATGCAGATTCACTAGGATGCTGTCTGATATGAGAAAATACAAATATGAAAACTTAAAAATAGTGCCTTTCACTGGAACAATGTAGAATACCAGGTGATAGAAGTGTTTAAAATTACAAAAGAATTAGACAGAGTAGCTGGAAGCAGACAGTTTCCAGTAATTATAAACCCTAAAGGGGGCATAGATACCATATTACATTTAAGAGATACAGAACAGAGAATCTTTAGGAATAAACTAGTCATTCTCAGGATGGCAGGCTGTTACTAGTCGAGTACAGCTGTTCACAATCTATATAAATGATTTGGATATGGGGACCAATTGTGATATTTCCAAATTTGCTGATGACACAAAACTAGGTGGGAATATGCTTTGTGAGGAAGATGCAAGGAGGCTTCAAGGGGATTTCGACAAGCTAAGTGAGTGGGCATGAACATGGCAGATGGAATATAATGTGAATAAGTGTGAAGTGATCCACTTTGGTAGAAAACAAAAACAGAGAGGCAGAGTATTTCTTAAATGGTGAGAGGTTGGGAAGTGTTGATGTCCAAAGGGACCTGGGTGTCCTTATTCATGAGTCACTAAAAGTTAGTATGCAGATACAGCAAGATGTTGGCCTTCATTGCAAGGGGATTTGAGTACAGGAGTAAAGATGTCTTGCTGCAATTGTATAAAGCCTTGGTGCACCTGGAGTACTGGGTACAGTTTTGCTCTCCTTATCGAAGGCAGGATATACTTGCCATAGAGGGAGTACAATGGAAGTGCACCAGACTATTCCTGAGATGGTGGGATTGTCTTATGAGGAGAGATTGCAGAAACTGGACATGTAGTCTCTCGAGTTTCCAAGCATGGGAGGTGATCTCATTGAAACTTACAGGGCGTGACAGGGTAGATGTGGATAGGATGTTTCCTCTGGCTGGTGAGTCTAGAACCAGGGGACAGAGTCGCAGAATAAGGGGTAGGCCATTTAAGACTGAGGTTAGGAGGAATTTCTTTACTCAGAGGGTGATGAATCTGTAGAATTCTCTACCTCAGAGGGCTGTGGAAGCTCAATCGAGCATGTTCAAGACAAAAATCGATCGATTTCTGGATATAATGACATCAAAGGATATGTGGATAATGGGGAAAAATTACATAGAGGTAGATGATCAGCCATGATCTGTTTAAATGGTGGAGGAGGCTCAACAGCCTGAGTGGCCTACTCCTGCTCCTATTTCCTGTTTCTCTTGGCACAGAGTTGTAATGATGTAGAATTCACTTCCAGGGTTAGTAAGTGAGGCAGAAACTAGTTAACATTCAAAATTAGATTGGATAATGGATGAAGGAAAAAGTCTTGAAAAGATATGTTTAGGCACCCTGTTCCCATGTCTTAAACAAACAATTTGCTTGCATGGAGGCTACCTGCCGACATGAACGGATTGGACCAAATGGCCTGTTACCTTATGGTAATTTCTATGCATATATTTATTGCAGATATTATAGTCAGAAAGCAATTTGCTCAAAATGCATTGATTAAGACTTTTAAGTATAAAAATTCACAAATGCAAATGATGCAACACCTGGGCACCATATATTGCTCAACTTTTCAACCTAACCCAGATATAAGGTGAAGAGTGTAAAGATCTCTATGTGAACACAGGGGGAGAGAAACACTACATCTGGAATATATCTTTGTTAAAAAGAAATGGACTCAGCAGTTAAGGTATTTGACTACTTACCAACTGTAACATTTACATCAGTAGCACAACTAAGGGCCGATGTCGAAGAGGAGGTGGATGCATTATTTCCATTGGATAACCCCTGCAAAGGCTTGAAACCAGAACCGTTTCCAAATCCTCCAAACCCAGTATTTCCAGTTGATGAAGACAGACCAGAGAATCCTTTGAAAACTCCACCCCCACCATCAGACTGGCACATTTTAAAAGCAAAAAGGTTAGTATGCTATTTAAAACAACAAGATTCACCAATAACTTTTATTAAAGCTCCAAAAACTCCAGAAAGACGTGAAAAGCCACCCACTGCTGTTAGTCAAAATTAAAATACTAGTGAACCACAGAACCGCTTTCATTTGTTTTTTCCAGTTACATTTAAGCAAAACTTTTAGAATGGGCTCTTGAAGCGTGCAGCCAATTAATTATGAAAAATTCAGATGTATTAATGTAATAATGGAGAGGGGTTCTAAAATTGTACAAATGTTTAGCAAACCTTTACATATCACACAACTGATACTCTATAAATGTAAATTTTGTTGGTTGACATAGTGCTTGAATGTACAAATTGGCTCATGAGAAAAACAGTTGCCAAGCAGTAGCAGACAAGTTAGAGATAACCCCAACATATGCTGAAAGCTTGGATTTTCAGTAGACTTTTAAAAGGCAGGAAGAGAAGCAGAAAAGTGGGGTAGTTTAGTGAGAGTTTTCCACAAAATAATGACGACTGGAGGGTCTGCCACCATTTGTGGAGTGGAGAGATGCAAAGTCTATTAGTTGAAGGGCAAATGGGCATGAGCCAGGTTGCAAAGCTGAAGGTGGTTGTTGGAACAGTGCTGGGCAAATAACAGGAAGCAAGATCTTAAGCAACTGTGGGTTGAAGGCAAAGACAGAATCAAGAAGCTTTTCACAACAGCAGCAGTTACATTCTACTGGATACAGGAAAGGAAGTTGGAGTTAGTTCCCCCACCCACCCATCATGAGCAAGAAGAGGGCACTGGATTTGAGGCAAG